>NW_027105065.1:285800-292790 GCF_000696795.3 Halyomorpha halys
TATAAAAAAAAAAAAAAAAAAAAAAAAAAAAAAAAAAAAAAAACGACTAAACATTAAAAGTGCATAAGAAAAAAATAGTCAGTTATCTTGTTGAAAAATTTTATGTTTTTGAATCTGAAGTATTTTAGCTCTCAGATGGGTCTCTTTCAAAGATATTTACTGATCTTCTGTTACCTGAGAAGTCAATATAAAACTTTCAATGACTGTAATATTTACAGTAATGGTGTCAAACAGATCATAGTTTTGAAACATCAATAAAATACGAGAAGAAATCATCAGTGTTAGAGATCAGAAAAAAATACCTAAGCATTTTGATTAGGCATCATAAAATAAAGGAAAAATTTAATGTAATCACAATTTTCTCTGATAATAAGAGGTGAAACTAAGGAAGCATACTTGATTCAGACAAATAAACTTTCAGTTACCCAGAAGACAAGCATAAAGTATCAAGAGTCAGAGTCAAGATAACAAAATTGAAAATATTTGAAAAAGAATTAAAATTCAACCCGCACTTCATAGTGAAAATAAATAATCATGAAAAAATTGAAATTAACACAATTAAATGAGCTAAAGAAAACAATATAAGTGATACTGTGGGCAAAAGTAAATACAGATTGTAAGGAAAAGTCAATAGGAATGAATTGAAGGAGAAGAGGAGAAGGTAGAAAATGAAAAAAAAAAAACTTATTGACTTAAAAAACTCTGTAGGAGTCAGTAAGTGTTTCATTATTTACACGGAGCACTGGTTGAATTCTTAATTCTTTTTCTAATATTCTCAATATTATTCTGTTCCTAACATTTTCAATATTTGTTATCTTTGTTCCCATTATATTATGTATATCATTTTTTTTCATACTTTTCATAATGTTATTTTAATAACATAATTAAAAACAGACATGAGCACTGTTTGATTTTTAATTTTTTTTCTAATATTATCAATATTTTTTATACGTAAATCTTACCTTTACAATATTATAATTTATCTTCTTGTGATATCGTCTGATATCTACTTAAATTTCTTGTTATACTCTTTCATAGTTTGTTTGATAGATACATACATTTTTATTTTGTCTAAATTATGGTTGTTATCTCACTTTTTGTTTTAAGCCTTGATAAAGCTCTGAAATTCAGGACAAAACACGGCACAAATAAATGACTGTTTATTTCCCACTTGCCCTACTATCTCCTCATACTTAATCTATAGTCAATAATTAACAGCTTATTAAAATTATAAAAAATTACTAAGAGTATCAGCTAAATTACTAAGAGTATCAGTTAAATTATTTAGAGTACTAGATAAATTTATTTTAGTCAATTGTTAAAAGAAATTTGTTAAAGGCATGTTAAATGAATTGCAATTCACATTTTCATAAAGTATTACGCAACAGCTTTTTACAACTTTTTTTTTGGAGGGGAGAGGGGAGAGGAGGAACGAGAGTAAACTATTGTAACCACTAAATTATACTAATACAACTACTATTGTAAACTTAACACTAAAAACAAATCAAAACTGATTGTGATACAAACAGCTTATTTTTTTAAATGTAAAAATCAAGGTTATTCTCATTAATAGGCTACTATAGAACAATTTCAAGGCAAAGCCTCAAGCCCTTCAGGTAACAGTAAATGACAAACCAGTCAACGGACGTTTCTCCAATACAAATATCATCAGGCATGATCACAAAAATCAAATTGTTAACCAGAGACTGTACAACAGTCCAACAGCTAACTAAATAGAGTACAGTAAAAATAAGAAGCATATCAATTCTATAAACAGCATATACTTATAATGATCAAAAATTGAGGTAGCATATGCAGCAGTTAAGTAGGGTTAAATTTAGTGAAAAATTAAATATATATGTTAAACCAAAAAAAATAAATAAATAATAATAGAGTATTCTGCTAATACATTGGTGGTAATTTCCTTTGTTCATTTGGTTATTTCATATTAACATATGATTCATCTAGCTGTATAAAAGAAAAATATATCTATTGAGTAGTAAAAGGAAATTGATAATATTTGTCTACTTCCACATGTTAATTATGCTCAGTAAATAGTTTAGGCTATTATAGTTAATGTTAACCTATTTTGTGCTGTGATATCAAATACTGAAACAATGGTAGTTATCTTTATGAACTTAAACTTGGAGAAGTTTGTCGGGGTCAGCAAGGAACAACATAAATAAACAAAACCATATTTATTTATTTTATGCCGACGTTTCGACCTGAGTTTCAGGTCTTCATCAGAGGTTGTGGCGTAGACAAAAAACTTGTGTTTTCTAGCTTGTCACAAAAGAAAAAAAGCTGAATTCAAAGGCAGAGTAAGACTGACAACCTACTTAAAAATAGTTTACATAACTTAAGTGTGAAAAAAATTTTTTCAAGATTAAATTCAATTACTTTCACCCTCGCAATTCTGTTTTATTTGTGTAAACACCCGTTTTGCCTAGCCAGGAACCACCATTTATAATTTCAGCTTTGTAATCTTTGTCATTTTTGAGATATAGTGATCTATAATGGTATAGAATGGTGACTGAGTGATATATGTTCTTTCGTATATCGAGATAAAGATATAACCAGTTTCCATCTTTGTTATCATTCATCAGATTTAAATAATGTAACTTTTGTTTTGTAGAGCAGTTGTTCTCAAACTGGTTGCCGTGGCACCCCGAGGTGCTTTAAGTGTATGTCGAGGGTGCTGAAAGTGAATGTCAGGGTACCGTGGCAATAATATTTAATTTTTGCTATTTAGAATTTGAATCAATTTATAAAAAATGGCAAAATCATCATCTCCTTGTCGTCTATGCTGTGTTTATCACTCATAGGACATTTAAGTTTAGAAATAAATACATAATCTTGAAATGTTAAATGTACTATCCATGCTGAACTTAAGACCCTTCATGGCTTGTAGTGGTACTTTTTATCTATTTTTAATAGGTATATATGATATTAATAATTATCTATTAAAAGTTTAAAAAGACATTTTTTGCATTATATTACATAAAAAGTGCCTTTGATATTTATGTTTTAATAAATATTCCAGCATTTAAGTTGCAATTGTTTTTATTCTTTTTTAACTACATACTTAACCACTTGAAGGATAATTGTGCCTCAGTTCTATTTTGGCCTAATAACTGTGCCATGAAATATTTTTAGGCCCAACAAAGTTGCCATAGCAAAAAAAGTTTTAGAACCACTGTCTTGGGGTTAAATATGCAATAATATGTTTGTAAGATATGAGTGACTGGTGCAATAGTATAAAAATTGCTAAATGTTCCAGTATAAATAACCCCAAAACAATGCACCTGAAAGGCCTAGCTTATTCTTCTTTAAAGCCAATCAAATTTTGTACAATATTTAGACCAAAATTAGCCCTTTATGATCACTACTTTCTAACATTCAAGTCATCAAATGATAATACATATTAAAACAATTTTTATCATTATTTTACTATTTCACTGTTTATTAAGTTAATAACAGTGTAAAGGAATGTACAAATAATCATCCATAGTAAATAATTAATTAATAATGACATACTTAAATAAATAATAAATATATTTGCGCTGCCACCATTTGGCGCTCGACCTTCCAGCGAACAGGTTTGTTTTTATTCTTCTTTTTTCTTTCCCCTTTCTTTATTTTACTCTTTCCCCTTATTTTCTCCACTTTTATCCATTTTCCTTACCCGCGTTACAAGTTTTGTACACTATACTTATAATTTGCCTCTTTATCATCTATTATTGTTACATATGTTTTCTTCCTCTCAATTTTCATTTTCTTTTCATATTTAAATTTTAAATTAATAATAACTAATATGTTCATACTTCTTTGCATTATATAACTTTATTTTTATTTCATTTCCTTAAGTAAGTTATTGTACCCGCTTTTTCAATTACCTATGTATACATTTTATTTCCCGCTTCTCTCATCACTTCATTTTATTAATTCTATTTTGTAAAATTATTCATTGTATGTGTAAAATTATTCTGTTTATACTTTCTTTTTATATTTTTATTTCTCTATACTTACTGTGGTTGTTATCTTGTTTTGTTTTTAGCCCTGAAGAAGGCTAGAAACTCTAGCCGAAACGTCAGCACATTAAAATAAGTTAATCATACTTATTTGTGTTTTTCATTGACCGCACCCCCAACCATCTCCTCATTTATCATCCAAAGTCAACTATCTCTCATAATTAATAATTAAATAAATAAGATTGAAAAACTATGATACACCTCTTTTAATTCCGTTCAAGAAAATGAAAAAAAAAAAAAAGAGGATGAAATGATAATTTAGAATTTCAAGAATGGTAAAATGATAGGTCGACTAACTTTCTAAAGATAGCAGCACAAATCAAGAAAGGTAGAAAATAATAATTCCAATTAGCATCGCTAGAGGTCAGCATCACCCAAATAGCCGTTGTCAAAATATAGTAAAAAAAAATATTTATAATGTAGTTCAACTAACTGCTTAAAGACAGAAGCACAAATCACGGAAGGTAGGAATTAGTAGTTCTATTAACCACCGCAAGATGCCAGCACCATCCAGACAGCCCTTTCCGAAGTCTAGAAAATTTTTATTTTATACTAGGAGACCAGAAGCCCACAGGAGCTCGCTCATTCGATCATGACTTAAACTACTATTTCCTACCTTTCTTGATTTGTGCTTCTATCTCCTAGAAATTAGCTGAACTATTGTTATAACTTGTACTGTATTATTATCAATTGGCTTTCCGATTTCAGCAGGTGAACAGCCCTGATGAAGACTAGAAATTCTAGCCGAAACTTTAGCAGTAATAAATAAGTTATTTTTACTTGTTTGTGTTATATTTTGACCACACCCCCTAACCATCTTCTTCTCATATATTATTATAAATATTTTTTTACAATATTTTGACTTTGGAAACGGCTGTAGGGTGATAGTGACCTCTAGCGATGCTAATTGGAATTATTATTTTCTACCTTTCTTGATTTGTGCTGCTATCTTTAGAAAGTTAGTCGACCTATCAATTTACCATTCTTGAAATTCTAAATTGTCATTTCATTGTCTTTTTTTTTTTTCATTTTCTTGATCGGAATTAAAAGGGGTGTATACTTTTTCAATCGTATTTATTGAAGCGGGTTCTTATTAAGTAATTATTTACTATGGATGATTATTTGTACATTCCTTTACGCTGTTATTGACTTAATAAACTGTGAAATAGTAAAATAATGATAAAATTTTTTCACTTTCACTATGTTAAATTAATTCCATCTTTTTGTGAGTGAATATTCCATTGTTTAAAAAAATATGTTAGAGACTTCAAATAATATAAGAATTTTATTCTGGTTAAAATAATAAGTTGTAAATAAGTTTTTTTCTGATAAATTAAACATTTACATAGATAAAGACAGGCTTTCAACATCTTTTATGAGGACATATGCTACTTAAGTTTATTATAAAAGAAGAAATAACTAAAGATTAGTGATTTTGTTATTGAAAATATGATTAAACTGTGACTAAAATAATTAGGAAACAAATTTGATTGTAGTATTGTCATTTAAAGTACATTATTATTTCACTTATATTATGACAAATAGTTCCTTCTTTCTGTGGATGTGTCTTATATTGTTATAAAGGAGACATAACAATTTAAATGTGACCTTACTACTGTGTTGTGAGTTGGTTTTATAAAAAAAAAAAAAAAAAAAAAAAGAAAAAAAATTAAAACCATTTGTACATTTATATAGAACCAACCAACACACAGTAGACATGAAACTATTTATACATAGAAATTTACTTAGAATAAGAGAGTCATTATCAGGCCCAATTAAAAAAAAATTAAAATCTGTACTGCAGGAATTCATGAAGGGTCATGTGTCCAGTGCTTTGTAAGGAAGGACTGTTAGTAGACCAATGGTTGTGAAAGGAGGTGATTTGGTCAGAATCAGATAGAACCAAGCCACACATAGTTTCACTTGAAACTATTTGTTCATAGAAATGTATGTATATAGATTAGGAAGAGAGATATACTTGTAACATATTTTCTGAGGATATGTGCCCCAAAACCTCGTCATATTCAAAAAATAAATAAAGATGAGCGTTTCTATTTGTTTTCTCTTACCTATCTAATATCAGTGGTTCCCAACTACTGGTCCATGAACATTTTTAATAGTTATATTTAATTTTTAATAATACTTAGTGCAGTGGTTCCTACACTAGGTACTGTGAGTCCTCCAAGCAATTGCTGATGTACTACAAGTGAACCAGATTTCCCAAATATTAAAAAAAAAAAGCTGTTGTAGAGAATTCAATTATCTTTCAAAAGAATATAATCTTCCAGGAAATGTATAATTTTAGAGGTATTTGAGAAATTATTTTTATTAGAGTGGTTTAGCAAAAATTTTTTTTTAAACCTACCTTAATGCACATCTACAGCATAAGGAATACTACCATTTATAGTTTTAGCTTTATAGGGATTGTCTTTTATGAGACAAACACAGTGATCAAAACATTAGTGAGTTGTTACATACTGGTTCAGCCTCCTTTTATTGTAGAGATCTAATTATTTTTCCCTAGGATAATTTTAGTAAAATTAAAAATAATTTGGAAATAAAATAGTTCATTAATTACTATATTTAATGATTTGAGAGATATGCATCACTCATAAATATATTTTGTTTTGATTTTTGATAAAAAAGATTGAATTTATAAGTAAAAAATCTTTACAATCATAATCCAATTATTATATTCTAAAACTGGATAAAGTTTATATATGTATATATAGTTCCATAAATATTTAAATATAAGTAGATGGTCAGGGTTGCGGTCAAAAAAAGAAGAACAAATAGTTTTAAACTATTAAACTAACCAGACATTGATTCACAAATCTATAACTCATCTTTCTTGTTATTTTGAACTATGACTAACCCAAAAAATAATCCGTGTTTAAGATTAAATCATTATTGGTCATTGAATTATTTATGTGATATAGGGTAAATTATTTATTATTTT
>NW_027105065.1:292947-302013 GCF_000696795.3 Halyomorpha halys
TATATATATATTTTAAATATTCCTACTATTAGCAATACTTGTTGGTAACTGTGATAAATGTTTCATATTTTGTCAAGTACAACTTTTTTTCCTCCTAAACCCTATAACAAAACGAATTTATTAAAACAAAACAAATACATATTATTAAACATTGTTAATCTGCACTATATGAGCAGAGCTCCATTCTAAGGAATGTCTGAGTTTATAAAATATTAATTAGTGTTTAGGTTCATTTCTGAGATGTGTGAGGTGTTGCACTAAAACTAAAAACTTAACTAACACTAATTACTAAATATGTGTCTCTGTCACTGGTTGTTTTCATTAGGTATAGTGATACCGATGTAAGTCTTGCCAGCTCACAGGAGGTCTGGCGTCAGTGTCTAAAGAGAGGATTGATCAAAAATTGGAGGGAGTCAAAGAACTTGACAACTTTTACTTAAAATTGTTAAATAAAACAAAGTAAAATGAATGATTAGCTCAGAGAGTAAAGCATCTGCTGGGCCCAAGTTTGAGCCCAGTTGCTTTAGATAATTATTTATGCAGTAATATATGCTGTGGATTGAGTCTGGAGTCAGAAGATCGATCAGGTTGTCTAGTGGCAAATGTCCATTTTTGAATATGTAGCTACTCTAAATTAAGATGTTTGGCATCTCAAAGAAAAAATATATACAAATATTAAATAATACCAACATCATTTAAGATATGATGCTGGCCTCTTCTATGAGAATCCCAAATTTTGTGGTCACTCTAATAGTCCTCCCTGGATCAACCCATGGCACTAACACCTATTACTGTACTTAATAAAAACATGAGGTGCTGCCTGTCCTTTTCAATTGCTTTCCAACAGTATTAGGTTAGACTTTACCACATTATGTTTTACTGATATTGCGTAGTAAAACTTCTATACAGAATAAAACTGTGGCTTTGCAAACGATTTTTAAAATAACAATTTTAAACAAACAATTTTACCAGCCACTATCAATAGTTGTGGTTATCAAGTAATAATTATTCTTATATTATTAGAATTATAATTTTTATTTATTACAGTCGAAGACAAATTTCATTGGTTCAATTTTCTTTAATGAATTCTAGTAATATACATAACCCAAGACAATGTTGTGGACTCCGAAACTAAATGAAGAGTCCTTTGTACCAACCGCTGTTATTATAGCCTCAGTCCCTATTTTAGGAGTCATGCCTTGTCTAAGGACACCAAGATTTATTTGTATAGAACAATTATTCCGCCAATTCTTCAGTATGGTGATAAATGATGATAAATGAAATTGTATTTACTTTTGTTTTGAAATAATAGCTAATTTTTACCAAATGGGAAAAGGGTGGCACAATATAAAAATATCAGATTTGAAATTATGAATACTTGATAAATAAATAAACTTGGAAGAAAAAATGAATAAATTTGGTTTTGCTCTGATCCTGCCCTTCAAACGCCTCTGAAATTAATATGCAATAATAAAATATTCCCAGGTTAAACATGTATTCAAACAATTAGCTCTTGTTCAATGAGCCTAGTCTTGATTATTTTTTTCATGGAAATCATGTAAGCATAGCATATTTGATATCAAAATCAAAAGAAATAACTGAAGAAAATATTTTTTAAAGTAAATAACAAAGATAGAAGTTATCACTCTGATATTTCATCACCTAAATCTTCAAAAGAGCTACTTTTGCAGTCATTGCCAGAGACATAGCACCAGATCTGCTCTGTTTGGTGTCTGAATGTCCGCTGAGTGTCAGTCGGAATGATAGATGTAGGGGTCTTTTTTATTGAAGTCAGAAGTGTGAATTTGTCTTTTGAATCATAACCTAATTACTACTGATCAGGATCTGCTTCAGTAGTATGAGTTAAGGTATTTTTAATTTTCTTTCAGTCTGGCATCACTCCAACTATAAAGTATTATAAAATTATTGTGTTTTAAAATAATATCTTAGCAATGAGTCAACCAGAAATGTTACAGTTCATTTATCTAAGCAGTCAGTAGAATATCCATACCAGTGATTACACCGTGACAGGATCTGATTACTCATATTTTTCTAAGAATTTATAGTTTAACTATTTTAGTCATTATTTTTCCTTCTGTTTGTGTGCTAACTGAAAGGTTTTAACAGGTAAATGTGCAATGAAAGTGACTCAATGTACTTTTAACCAACCTAATTTTCAAATATCTTCTTATAGGGATCCTGTATAGTGATACAATGCCTTCTATTTTGGATGCCTAAAAGACTATCATTAAAGATTGTTACTAAAAATTAGATACCACTATGATGATCGAGAAATATTTCTCAAATCAGTTTTTGGGCTCGATGTAAATTAAGAAGAACAAAATTATTACCCAGATACTTTTTTTACTTTAGTTTAATTAATAAAAAAACAATAACCAAAATTTGTCTAAAAAAATCTCAGAGTTCAGAAACATTTTCTCATCACTCAACAAATCATTTAACTTAATGGTATTTTTTTATATAAATTGACAGATTTTAATCAAAGATAATTGTTCCTAATACTGTTCCTGAAAAGAGGGATCAAATGGTAAAATCAATACAGAGTATCAATTACTCAAATGATCTCTTCTAATAAAACATAGATACTATATTACATGTATTATTGTTATACATTAAAGACTATTTTTTTTTTAAGAAACTTTTTCTTTGACTTTAAATTAATATTAGGTAATTATAAAAAAAAATTAATCTACTAAATAAATATTAAATTCTATTAAATCTACAATATACATATAAAACAATAAATCTTGGGGAACTATGATACTTGTTCACAAAAAAAAATTAGAAATACAGTAAAATAAATTACAATAAGTTTTGTAAAAATAAAAGAAAACTAAACAAATAGAAACAATTTAATTTTATGTCTGAGCGTATATGAAACTTCTCCACTTTCAGATTCATGATTTTTATTGGTGCTTTAAAAACAAGAGGTAATTTGAATTCGTTCTATCCAATATTCAATCACTATCTCTGAATTCATAAACTTTACAAACCAAAAAAATCTATATTTTTAAATTTTAAAAATATGACATAATTTTTAAGTTATGAAATACTATTATATTTGACAAAAAAAACCTTAAAATAATGTTCTGATTAATTAGTTTATAATTTTTACTGTTTTTCTTTGCTTTATTAAATGTTAAGTCCAAATATCCTCCTGTTTTAGCGCACCTAAATATTAGCTATTAACATTTATTAAAACCGTAACATTTAGTCGCTACTAAGATTTTCATTAAAATCATATTTTCTGTTGTCTTTAAAATCATTCATAAAATAAAAACTAAGTTAATTAACATTAAAAAACAAATTATAGAGTACAAAAACTTTTAAGTACATCAAGTATAAGATTATTTTTTCTATAACATTGATTTCTTTAAAAAATAAAAATTTCATATGACTATGGGTCGTAAAGCAGCCATGAAACCAGCACTTAAGAGAGCGGCAACAGGCACGGTCACAACCCAGGCAGAAATTATATTCCTACAAAAAAAAAAATTTATATATTAACTGAATTACTAAAATATATCGTATAAATATTACCTTTGTTAATTGTCTAATTTCAAAAAACTAAAAAGTTATTAATAAAATATCAGAAATAGAAGCAAGAAGTATGAGAGGAAATAAGGGTATAAACCTTTCATCAAAAGTTGAGCTCCAGAGCCAGGACAAAAAAAGGGACCAATCTTTCCTTAAACTTGGAAAGTGTTTGATCATGTAATCCAGATCAAAGTACTCAACACATATTGTGAATGAATAGTCGATGCAGTGTGCTATTAATAACAACAGTTTGTTGGTTAATGCTATTCTATATTACCATAATTTATTGGAGAATCAAGAGATTTAAGGAAGAAGACAAAAGTACCCCTCAAACATTTATTGATGACATAATTATATAACTCCCATATCTAACTCTCATAATCACAATAGAAAGAATTTGAATATGGACTTTAAATACACTTTTTATGAATTTCAAACTTTATGTACTTTGTTATAATTAATTATCAACATTCTTATACCAATATAAGATATTTAATATAAAAATTTGGCCACATTTGGAAAGGAAAACAATTTGAATATTATTCATGGGTCACTCTGAAATTATTTGTGATTTAACGAAGAAATAGGAGCAGCAGAAGCACATAAAAAGAGCAGTCATAGAAATAAGGCTAAACTAAAAGGACAATCATGTATTAAATTAAGATATTTAAAAAGTTTGAAAAACTAAAAATATAAAATTCAGATCACATCAGTAAGTAAATCCATTAAAAAATATAAAAATTTACAAATGAATAATTTAAAAAATAACCTAAAAAGTGTCCAATCAACGCCAGAAGATGAAGAACTACACCAACCGACAAATACAACAGATCCAACTTTACAGTGTGTCGTGCTGATTGGAAGGCCAAATTTTGAAGCAATTAATACTGTTAGAGCAGCTCCTATTTCAATGGTGAAGCCCCTGGAACATGTAAATTAATAGATAATTTTAAATGTAATAAATGAAATTGATTATTCAAAGAGAATAAATAGAACAGAATTAAAGAATATTAATAAAAATAGAATATAATTACGTGGATGGGGTGATCTTAGTGAGATCTTCACCAATTGTTTTAATTACCCTGCGTCCCCAAACCCATAAACCAATCGAAATCCCAATTCCTCCATATATCAGAATAAAGAGAGGGGTTTCAGTTTTCTGTAAAACACTACCTTCTACAAAAATCAACCAGACAGCAACAAGTGGGCCAATAGCATTGCTAGAACAAATTAAAAAATAATTTACAATTAAGTTATTTAGAGAAAAACAAGATACGTGTTATAACACAATAAAGAAATATAAAAATTACACCATATTTAAAAATGTAAAAATTTATTAAATTCATGAATAATTTATATAAAAAAAGAGATAACCTTGTTCTATTAATTCCAGTAATTCATATACAAAAAAACAGTTACGAAAAAAAAATTTAAAAAAAGAGTTATATAAGTAATAATATTTTAATAAGAAGCATAACACAATACCTCACATCATTACCACCATGTGCAAATGACCCAAAACATGCCGTGAGTATTTGAAGGAAAGAAAACACTCTTGCAATCTCTGGCCTATCTTCATTTTCATTGCTGTTCTCTATTTGCTAAAAGAAAGAGAAATATCTTTACTTTTTTTTTTCTCAAATAATTACAATTGAGAGGAACTGCAAGTAGTAATGCCCAATACCCAATTGTTTATTTATAAAACTAAAACATGAGAAAATGTTTTCAAGAATTTTTAATTTAGACAAAATATTTTTTTAACTGTCGTAATATTTAATTTGTTTTCTATTTATCTTCATTTAAAAAATAATTAGAAAATATATTAACACACTATATGTAGGTCAAACAAAATATAGTAAACAAAATGATGTGTTCTGATCTCAAACCTTCATCATAATATTTTTTGTGATATAATGAGGCTACCTACCTATTTTAAACATGCATGTGCATATTTTGAGTATGTATATTAAATTGGGAAATTGATTTGTAATTAATTTTCACTCTCCTATTTTATTTCCATTAAATTATTTTTAAAATGAGAAAAAATTATATTTGAGGAAGACCTGTACTGAGAAAATACTTTTTAGTACCAAGGCTGAGCATAAACCAGGTATTGTATTAAAGTCATATACAACTGTCTAGATATTCTGGGAATATCTAAGATTAAGATTCAGATACCTTTACTGTCCTAGAGTCTGTTCCAGTTTGATGACTATGACAAAATAAAAGATTTAAAAGAAAACTTTCTCTACATAACTATATGAGACATTGATTAAAAAAATATATGAATTAATTTAATACTTAACAAAAATCAAAACTAATTTTCTGGCCTGATAGTTTTTAAAATATATGCTGCATTAAAAAAATGAAGTTCATAGGTAATATCAAATATATTAACAAAGTAGTATCATTAAAAATGAAATAAAGAAACAATTTCCAAAAATTTACACATTTGCTACCAGAAAACAAGGTATAAGCTTCACCTAAAATCCTCTGTGAGGGTTCAGACATTTAAAATGTGTAATATGTTTACTAATTACTGCTATTATCTTCACCTTAAACAGTTTTAATGATATGTCATTATATGTAAAACAATAAAATATAAGTATCCTAATGCCCATTTCTGAGTGATATTGATAGAAAATTTATGACTATGTGTTGCTGGTATTGTGTAGCCCCTGACCTGTGTCCATTTTTAAGCCATAACAATAGAAAACTTATTATAAGTATTGTAGGTACATTATATACCCCATCCCCAGTCCATTTCTAAGTGATAACAACAGAAAATTTATGATTAAGTATTCCATGTACTATATAGACTCTGTTTTGTATCTATTTCTAAGTCGTATAGATAGAAAATTTATTAGTTCTAATAAAATTAACAACGATAAAAAATCAGAAGACATAAATAAATAATAAAATAAAGGTTAAATAAATAAATATCATGTTGAGAGGGGGAGAGGGAGAGGGAGAGGAAGAGAGTGAGAAGAGGAAGAGGAAGAGGAAGAGGGAGAAGGAGAGAGAGGGAGAGGGTCATTACAACACTCTTAAAATTAAAAAAAAAACTCTAAATTAATTGAAAAAAAAAATCCAATAGCTTTTAAAGTCAGATTATAAACAAATTTCCTAGAATATTTTCTTCTAAAAATTTATTATTGATTGTGTTAAACACCTCAATAACTGAAGAGTAGAAATTATGATTTCACATATGATAAAAATAAATTTTAAAAAAATCTACAAAGAGTGTGTTAATATTAAAATATAGTTTATGTACAAAATAGTACACAAATATTTAATTCAATTTATGTGAAGCAACTAGAGTTTTGTTATAAACATGAAACTGAAAGATAGGCAAGCTTAAGTTAGTTAAAGCCATTAAACTAATTACCATCGGCTCCAGCGGCTTTTCTTTAATTAAAGGAACAGCGCTACTGTTTGGTGACAGGCCTAAAATAAAGAGTATATTAGATTACAAACTGCTCCTACCACCAGCAGGAAAACTATGGGCACAAACTACCTCTTTTTTATTTAATAAAACTTTATCAACAATGTTCATTATTATATGAGAACATTAAAAATGTAATTTTACTATTTTCAGTATGATGAAAACTGTTTACAGGAGTCTCATATCATAAAATATGATTACATAACAAGAAGAAAAATTAAAAATGTTATTTAAAATATTTTTACTTCTATTTTGTTAAATTATTGAATTAAATAAAATGAAAATATTAACATCTTCCAAAATTTTCTTTTAAGCAATAAATTTTTTTTTCTCAAAATCAAAGTATTTAGTCAAAGATTATCCTAACCACTTGTTTAACAAGATTGGTTACTGATAATTTCAATATCTATAAAATTTCTGAATTTTATTTTTTCAAATTTGTATTAATCTTTTTTAATTTTAGTAATAGTCCTCTTGAATCATTTCATACTTGAAAACATAAAAAAAAAAATTATATATAAAAAAACAATGAAAAGTGAATAATCTTTATTTTTTTTCTACACTTTAGTTTTCTCATCCATTTAGTGGGGTCTATTTTTTAAACATAAACCTCAGGATGAAAAAAATAACTTGTGTTATTTTACATGTAAGAAATACATGAATGTGTTTACTTTAAATAGGACTGAAAATTGTAGGATTTTTTTATTGGAAGATTTAAAGAAAAAGTACCGAGATAATCGATGTGAATGTGAAGAGGAATGCTATCTATAATCAGAGTATATTTTTCATCACAGTATCTTACAGGGCTGACTTTAGGAAAGAATTAGGACATGCCATCACTTTTGTGAAATAATTAAACATTTCATCATTAAACAACTGTACAGTAATATTAAATTGTGATAGCAACAAGAATCACATATTTACCCACTAATGTTTCTTTGACATTTTTTTTTTTTCATCAATATGTAGGAATTAAGAAATATATAATTAGATGACATTCTAAGATTGATAAAAAAATCTAAATATTGATACTTGAGTACTGATTGGACCAGAGTTGTACCCATTGAACCACAAACTAAAGCTATAAGTAACAAGGCGCTATTTTTATTTAATTAATATTTAAAAAGATCTTCTTGAGAATAAAATTCAAATAAATTGGTTATATAAAAACAAAAAATAAAAGTTCTTTTGTAGATATATTTGAATAACAACTCTGTTAAATTAAAAATGATTTTTAGAACATTTAAAATGTTAAAATATTTTAAAAGAAAATTGTGAAATCAGATACATACCGAATGCTGGTGTAACATTTCCATTATTGGGAAGATTCAGCTTTTGATCAACATTTTCTTTATCTCCTTTTTTTTCTAGAGTAGGGATATCCTGTCGCAAAATCCATTCGATAATTAATAATATTCAAACCTTAGATTAATAAAAATAAAATATTTAATAATATTCTTAAATACTATATTTTCAAGAGAAAGGGTAAGAGGGATATCCAATATATAAAATATAAAATACCGATAGAGATTCAGTTTGTGCAAGTACATATCCATTGTTGTTCGCTGGGACTTCAACAATCACTGGAAGACCACGGGAAGCAGCTGCATCTTCAAGTAGTCTTGAATTTCTAGGACTTCCATCTCGAGAAGAATCTATTAAATATAGATGAATTCAATAAACAAAAAAACAGTATATGTTAGAGTATTAAATGTCATTATATACATATTGACAGTAGGTCCCTCTATAACATCAAAAATAGATTATACATTAATCCAGATAATTAATTAATACCAGACATCAAAAGAGAAACTGTTAGAAGAAAGTAATTTTCATTAAAAATTTGTTTCTTATATTTTAGCTTAGCTTTGTAAAATCTATTAGCATGAACTGAAAATGTTTCATGGAAATAAAGGTTTAAAATTTTAAATATTTTATTAATTGATTTAACTTTGGATATGATCCACAGGTTGTCTAGCTAAAGTTATTTATTGATATTAGTTGTCAATGTACAAGGAGAAAAAGTTGAACCTTCATTTTTAAAAAAAAAAAAATATATATAT
>NW_027105065.1:302063-307505 GCF_000696795.3 Halyomorpha halys
GAATTAGACAGGTTCAGTTGAAGAGTTAATACTTAAAAATATCAAAATTTATTTAATAATTTTGGGCAGATTTTGTAAGTAATATTTATTTTAGAATAAACAAACAATTTTTAATGCAATAAAAATATTTTCAATTTAGGAAATAATTATAGTTATTGACTTCCTTAAATAAAGATTTAAATTTTATCAAAATAAAATAAAATTCCTTCATGAAATAACATTTTTGTCTTTAATTGGATTTAATAACGTTACAAGTAGAAAATATGTTTTTAACAAGACTTGCTTATCTTAATCTGGATTGAAGCAAAGCAAATTTTTAAAATGATTTTCATGTCAAAGAGGAATACTTTGTAAATAGTTAATCGTATTTTGGAGAGCCAATTACTCAATCTTGGATTGTTACTAGAATAAAGAGTTATAGAAGGACATACTGTACTATAATTTACAATAAAACTAGTAATATTCTAAAGCAATGTAAACAATTTTAAACTATGATTTGATGAATGAAATTATCACAAAACTTTTCAATGAAATTCCCTACATCCACGAAAAATAGTATGAATAAGAATAATCAATCTGTCGTGATATACCTGTCGATTCCCCAAAAGTAAACTGGACATCTCGGTTACTCGATTTTCTTATGTTTTCTGTAAAATAAGTTTGCCACACCATTTCATCAATAATATTCTCATAAAAAAAAATTAATTTATAAATCACAGAAAGGAAAATGATGACAAAATGCAGCAAACAACACTTCCAATGCAGTCAAAACTCAAAAATAAAAACTAAATCTAGTTGTGTTAAGAACAATATTTTATAAATAAATAGGTGCTGTGAACATATAAGACAGGTAATTGCAAAACATAATATTTAAACTGTTTTATTAAGTGCATACAAAACAGAATATTTGGTTCAATGCTTCCTGTTAGCATTTCACATTCACATAAAAATGTCAGCAATAATAAATAGTCCTGCCTTTGAATCTACAGATATTTCCGACTTCCAAGAAAACTACAAGTTATAATAACATCAGGCTTCAAGTATAAAATGGAAATGATAATAAAACACCTATGTCAGACAAACAAATTAACATAAATAAAAAAAAAGCGAAAATTCAAGCAAAGCATGAAATAAAAAGGGTTAGCATCAACATAAACAAAACCGAAGCAATTATTTAAATCAGAGAACTGGGTCTATCACAAAATTCTTAAAGTAGATACTTAAGAGTAATGCTTGATAAAATGTGTACCAACATAGTTATTTAAAATTATAATGTACTCAGAGGTACTAAAGTTATATGGTGGTGTATTAATTGTTGATAATCTTATAGAGGAAAATTAAATGTTAATGATTTTAAATTTAAAAAAAAAAATAGGCTTTTAACTTATAATAAAGAAAATGACCTGGACAGAATAGCCTGCAAAAGAAACTTTAAATTAATGTGAGGAAGAAATTATATTGAAGATGTCCTTGAGGATGGCTAGAATGGCCGAAACATTGGACTGGTGAAAAATAAAGTGTTGAGACAAAAATGGATACGAATTTTTGATTTATTTAATAAATAAATTATAATGTTGGCAATTATAAGAAAATTTTATGTTAGACAAGGTACTGTAAATAATTAATTAGTGTATAACTGGACCACAATTATTGGAAACATATGTTGAATATTTTTGTTGAAGAGAAAGGTACCTCTCCCACAAAGCCAAATTATAACAGCACCTTAGAAAATGGTGTCCATTGAATTGATGGTACTACTTGTACTAGTGAAATACTGTGCTTGCAGTAACCATCTGTTTAATTGTTTATGCTATCTCAGGCTTCATTTCAGAGATATGCTGCTTGTCAAAATTGCATAGTTTCAATTGTCAGTTCACAAACTCTCAGACAAATCATTTTCATTAATGTCATCATAGCTGGAAATGAATTCTAATGCTTTCATTCCCGATATAGAGCTACTTACACAACAATAATTAGCAGCATTCCGCTCCCTTATCACACTTTTTCACCACATTTGTATGTTTATACAGATCTTATTCTTTGTAATCACAAGTTATAATATCTTTGTAACTACATATTATCTACTTGAAGTTTATTTTAAATGATTTTGTTTAATCCAAAAAATTCATTAATGCTGCTCCAACAAGGTAGGAATCTGCATTTTGTCTGAAAAACTCATTACCAACAATAATTTTTTAGCCGCTACACTACTTGTATTAAATTTTTAAAGTGGTCTTCATAACTTTTTTGTACTCTTATAAAAGTATTGAGATTACTTTGGAATACTAAAGACCTCACTGACCAGCTATATATAGTGAAAACTTGTGGAAATATCTCAGCAATCAAAATAGCAAATCTATATTTCCACCTAAAACAGTTTCATACCTTCTCCATAACCTATCTGTCTATATGTCCTATTTTGGACTTGCCATGCACTATAGCATTGCTATTGTGATCCAATTTTCTTGAATATTTATATAATATTTTTAACATACTCAGCAATAATCATATGGCCTATTAGTAAAAACCAATCAAGATCAATTCATTTAAAAATTAATTTCTTCCTTTTCAATGTTTCTAATTTGCTGATAACAGACACCAGCTGAATGTATATTCTACCAGTTTCAATGATGGCTATAAAAATGAATTTTGTCATAATTATATAAAATTGTATGTTAGGGCATCTAAATCTGAACTAAGAAAATAAAAAACAGTGCATCACAAATAAATCTCACCCCTCACTTCCGAATGCAAGTGTTATTAAAAGCATTCTCAACATATAAAAACAAAAATGTTAAATTAAAATAAAAGTTACAAGGTATCTTGAAAAGTATAGGGTTTGCAATCATACAAAATATTAAGAATACAAGCAAGTTTTAACAAAACATACATAATAAGCAATAAATTAACAAATTTAACATAAAATAAGCAATAACAATAACAAATTCAATATAAAATAAGCAATAAAAATAAGATAATTTTTTCCTACTAACCAAGAACAAGTTTCTTTTGAGCAGGAACAAAAACAAACTGAACGATGATAGCAGCTACAATTCCAACAGTAACGCTAACAGCACAGCTAATCCACAATGGTATATTATTCAAATATAACACTGAAAATAAATAATACTACCATTAACTATAAATTAAAACAAAATTGAGCAGAAGAAATTTTATTATAGAAATTCATCATTAACTTTATTTTGTATCATATGAATATGCAATTAAAGATGTCAGTTTTAAAAGGTAGTACTAATAAATGCCATTTTTGTCAGCATTATATCCTAACTTTGATAAAGGTTGTAGATACAATTTTTTTTCATATTATTTATAGCCAATAGTAACAATCATGTTAAATTAAAAAAACAAAAAAACAATCAGTTTTAGTTTGAAAAAGAACTCAAAAACCAATAATTGGCTTGACTTTCCAAGAATCAGTATTTGAACTGAACTCTACAATCATAAATTTCATAAGAGTTGATTTTTTTTTATCAAAAATTCTAAATATTCATTATAAAAAGAATAAAGATAGTATAAATATTGTAAAATATTTAATAGCCCAATAGTTTGGGGTAGCCTACTTATCTGCTAATAAGATAATTAATTTATTTAGTTTAATTTAATGTTAATACCAAATTAATACTAATAATTTCTTTACATATCGCTGCTTTGCTTGAATTGGCATATCTAACAAAAAAAATTATTTTATTTTTGTATTTGAGGTATTTTATATTTGCTTGTTGTTAATTTTTGACAACCCTACTAGCTTTGGGGCCTCAGTAGAAGAACCTCAGTAAAGAAAGAAACCCCTGTATACAGTAACATATTTGAAATACGTCCATTTAAAAATTAAACCAACAAATTATTATAATTTATTTTATTATTTTTTTGACATATGCCACCAGTCAAGCAAAGCAGTGATATAATTATTTAAAAAATTAGTATAATTTCTTTCAAAAATAGTTTTAATAAATACCTATTTTCTACAAATTCTTCCCAATGAATTTTTAAAATTAAAAAAAAAAATTATAATCTACACACTGCAAAAAGTTAATGTTTTCAATTAAAGTATGAACTTTATTATTAAATTACATTTAAAATATACAAATCCTGAAGTTTAAATGAATCAGAAAAAATAATTTTTAACAGAAAAATAACTTAAAAGAAAAATTCTTTAACAAATTACATTTCCCAGTTCCATTTTAGCCATAATATAATTATCTTGTATTTTATTATTTTACTAACATTTGGGTCCATCATGAACTACGGAAAAAACGTTTACAGCTACAGTTGCCAAATAGATGAAGGGGAGTGCCCTAAGCGCCGGGGTCAAAGGGTTTTCTGCTCGGATGATCAATCCCTGAATTGCCCTATAAAGGACGACTGAGACGATCCCGGATAATACTGGTGACACAAACCATGATGCAACTGGAAAAAAAGTAATAACAATACATGTTTAAATATGAAAATTAAATCAAATAGAGCTATCAACTTAAAATATCAGAATAGAAACATACAAGAATTATTTGTCTGGTTCACCAGGGGTATAGAAATGATATACAGAAAATTACAATTTATTTTTCAAAATGTCTAGAATTGATAAATATTTCAATTTAATTTTTTTCAAGTTCTTTCCTATCAAAATTTAGGTTCTGAGTATACATTGTACTAATATATAGTAGAGAGCAATGTAAGCCTTTATTTGACAGCATCCATTGAACCTTCAAGACATAATGAATTTTTTTTCCTAGAAAATAACTTTCAATTTTAATTTAACCATCCATAATAAATTAGAAGAAAATAAAGTAACAATGATTAGGGAAAGAAACACTTCAATATAGATTGAAAAATATAAAATAAATATCATTTAGAACACAAAAATATCCATGAGCAAATGAACACCCAAATTTAATTTTTGACCTTGACAAGTGAAAGATAAGAAGAAGGAAGCTACAGTTTCCATAAAGCTCACTAAATAAATTGTTTCTCTAAATGATTATGTATATTTTAAAATATTTTTATTAGTTAGTATAATCCTAAGAGTAAGATTTCCATTGAGTATACAAAATACAAATAGCAAGACTTAAATGGTCATAACAGAAGTTTATTAAATTATCAAAATATGCTCTTAAACTTTTTTAAGATTTCTTAAGTAAACAAGGTTTTTTGAAACTATTCTTCTTCATTAAAGCTCAGAGCCTGACAGGAGAAAACAAAATATAGAATGTATTTTTGTGTTACATGACAGTTTAAAACACTCCAAATTTTTTGAAATATTTGAATTTTTAATTACTGGAGGTTTTGCAAGATCAATATTCAATTGGGTAATCATAAAGTAGAATGGGCCTTGGAGACAATGATAAAACAATAAAATTAGTGTTTTAATTTTTAAAATCAAAAGGTTTACTGACAAAAATATAACATTGAATGAAAAAAAAATAA
>NW_027105065.1:307595-310811 GCF_000696795.3 Halyomorpha halys
AAACAAATATAAGAAAAATTAAATAAGGTAATAATGGCATTGATAACCATATTTGGCACCACTAAGCAAAAACAAACAAACAAGTAGAATGGGCTCAAGCTTATTCTTCAAAGATAAAAGTTTTGCTCTATATTTATAGCTTCATTGCTATTTTATTAATAACCAATAACTTTCACACCATAAAAAAATCAGTAAATGATATAATAGTAACATTTTAATTATAACAATAAATTATAAAAGTTTGCATTTGGTCTGTAATACTATTAAATGAATATACTAATACAAACCTATAGTGGTCAAAGTCCTTAAATGCAAACCACTTGTTCCACGACAGACCAGTGAAAATCCAACTGTGGCCCCTACAATAGAATGGGTCCCAGAAATCGGCAGCTTTAAAAATGTTGCTGCCATCAGCCAGATACCACTTCCGACTGCAAATATTAAATTTTTAATATATCATCAAAGTATCAAATTTTTGTAATTTTCATGTATATAAAGAAAAAGTTTTTATAATAATTATTAGTATATGAACACCTTTGGTTGTCATAATAATAATAGTAAGATGATACAAAAACAATGAAGATTTTTGATATTTATTAAAATGTGGCACAGTTTAATTAATTAATTAGTTACTTCAACAATAGATATTTAGTACAAATTATTTTCATCAGAACCAAGATATACCCCAATATTTGAGGTCCAATAATAGTTTATTCAAAAATCAATTACAGCATACTTTACATTCTTTTTTCAAACTTTGAAAATGTAGACTACTTTATAAATATAAATGTTGTTTATAAGAAGTAATATAATGTTTTCACAATAAACTTTAATCCATTTATTGGCATTATTTACAAAAATAAAACACATGGAATATTGAGAGAAAAGTTTCCCGATGTATTATTATGCTCCTGTTCCAAACTCATCAGGTGGCTCTGACTACAATGTTCTCTGATATCATGGAAGATCCATTTCTCTTCACAGGTCACACGATTGAGAAATGGATCATTTTTATTCTGTATTATTCAAATGCATGGAGCAAATTTTGAACAAGTGATTTTCTTGGAGCTTGTTTCACTGTGCAGCATCCACATGGGAACCTTCTTTGTTTTGACCAATGGCCTCCAAGTGACTTAGTTCACTCCGAATCTTATGTTTCTCGTCTAGTTTGGTTGGGCCTGCTTCCATTATTGACTTCAACAAGTTGTTGTCAACCTGAATGGCGCCCACGGCCTTTTCTCTTAAAAACTAACGCTGCAATGTACACTCGTATATTGTTTACCACTCCCATTGATGTTACCGTTATTGATGTTAAGAGAAAGTTTTGCCTTATTACCTTATTACTAAAGGACTGCCTCTGATCTTGTTTTATTGCCGTGTTCGTGGATTAACGGTCGATAAACGATGAATATATCACAGCTATGACATCCTTGGTGGAACTCGCGGTCTTCTATCTTAGGAATGTAGTCCATAGCCTTCAGTGGATATCGATAATCCTCCTACCTGACTACATGGCCAAACCACTGCAGCAGGCGAGCCTCCTTCATCGAGAGGACTCCTAATTCTTCCCTGATCTCTCATTAGGGATGCATACTTTTCTTGCTATCCCCACTATCTTTCTGAGAAGCTTCATTTCTGCATCTGTCACTCAACTTTCCTGTTTATATTAATATCTAGTTTCATATATGGATATAGGAAAGCACACAAACGTAAATATGTGGAGTTTTGGCCTACTTCTCGCTCCCCAATCTGAAAAGAGACCGAGTTTTCCATACTTATCCTGTGTAATATCCTCTGAGTTCACTTTCGTTTCGTCCACATACTGATTGTACTATAATTGTTCAAAGATAGGGAAAATCCAAGACTATTTCTTTCTCTTCTCCGCTGTTCGTACCATACCTTCATGATCTACTCCAACTTCTTTAGGACATTAATAGCAGTTTATGTATCACTGTGCACTATTTTAAATTCCTAAAAATAAATTTGACGAAAATATTTTTTGAAATTTACTTTTCAAAGGCTTTAAGCAGACTGACCAAAATGATTTGATTTCGGGAATAAAGTTTATTGTGATATATAAGGTGATTTAGTGTGTAAAACAAAATTTGTTTTAAAATTATAATAATTTTACAAGGATAATAAAGAGAAATGTTAGTTTCAATAGACAAACATTAACATTTCTAAATATTCAAATATATATGAGTTCAGAAAAGAACTAATTAATCAATTAAAGAACTATTGCAAAAAGTACAATAATCATATAATCATACATCCATATTTACAAATATGTATAATAAGTATATAATCATATTTAAAGAATAAAAAAAAAAAACCTACTTAGGGAAGATAAACAGCCAAGCATGAGTTCTTGTTCAGAACCTTCGTATAACGTGACATCCAAAATTCCCTTTCTCATAGTATCAGAAACCTTGTACCCTATTAAAAATGAAATATCAAATTATAAATATAAATGTATTTACAAAATAAATAGTATGTATATAATTAATTAAAGAAATCAATTAGGCCACACACTTCAGGATCACGCAAAAGTATTCTCTTATTAAAATTTTCTTTTTATTTAAAATACTTTTTATTTATTGATAGCTATTACAATCTGCCACACAGTTGTGGGAAATAGGTAATAGTGATGAATAATCTTATACATAATAAAATAAAAAAACTCTCTTAAAATTATATACAAACAGAATAAACAAAATACATACTCAAACTATGTGTATTTAAAAAGTAATAAAATAACATAATGATAAAATAATGTAATCTATAGTCACATTTACACTCTAATCTACAATACTTATTAAAATTAAATGAATACTAAGAGCAATTAAAAAAAAATCTCATTTTTTTTTTAGAACAGATGGAAGTAGTAATAATAATTGTTACTAATGGTAAAAACACGAAAAAGTGGTGGCGGTGGGAGGAAAACTGAAGGGCCCGAAAAGGTATTTCTCTAACAGTATCTCAATTCTCATACAAATTTTCAACCCTGTAACTCAATTAGAAGGGGTCCAAAATATTAAAACCCATGAAAATGTTGACAACAATGGACAGGACAAAATTTTGACTGTTATTTATCTCCACTTTTATGCTATTGTTGCGCTTAGAAAACAACCCAATCCGCCAAATTTGAGCTTATTTTATGTAAAGAGAGTCGCTGGAGGTATCCAAATGTAGTGGGGAAAAATGCATATAACACAT
>NW_027105065.1:310911-332486 GCF_000696795.3 Halyomorpha halys
TATATTTCTCGCAACATCAGGCTTCTCCTGAACCTTACTCATAAATGAAGACCGGATTTTTGTGCAGTAAAAACTCAAAATGTGTATAAAACTCCCAAATCCTGCAATAATCAACTGTATTAATTAAATTCATAATATTAATACATAGAAAACTAAACCTTGTTATAATCAAATCAAACAAATCTTATTAAAAACTGAAAATTTTGTCCATTGTTGAACAGCTACAAGAAAGTTAATTGTTTCGAGTGATTTTATAATTATATTATGAAGGCTGGGAATTAATTTCTCAATTTCTTAGTACTACAATAATTTCAAGTTTTAGATAAATATGTAAGGCTCTTTGTAGAAAGGAATGTTTAAAAATAGTATTCCCAATAAAATTACCTTTTTAATTTCTCCTCTTCCTTTTATTTTTTCAATTTCATATTTACAATATACTACTATACGAACATACTATTAACTAAAAAACTAAGTAGTAAGTCGATGTAGAAAAAAAAATTACAAGTTTGATTAAAAATATACTGGTATATTCATATTGATGAAAACTTATTGATTTTTGTTTAATTTTTATTTAAATTTATAATATTGTCATACAATATAATATTTTTTTTAAACTAATTTATTTATTGTTATTTACAACTGTATAAAATATATACAACAAGTAAATTTGCTGTAAGTGATATTATGACATGATACAAACATGTGAAGAATCTACCGATTGATAGAACTCCAATAACATTTCTAGAGGAAAATATCTTTTTCTTCTGAATTTGAGGGTTTAGTGTAGCCCCAAAGCTCAACTCCGTATATCCAGATAGGCCTTACAATAGTCTTGTAGATCAGTCGTTTGTAATGGATTGGCAGTTTAGACCATTTGTCTAGTAAATGTTGTAATAGTCGGAATCGACGGGCAGTTTCCTGTCTTTTCAGTTTTGTATGAGGATTCCATGTCAGTCGTTTGTTTAGATTTAGTCCTAAGTAACGGATCTGTTTGACAGGAATAAGTGGAGAATTATTAAAGAATACTGTGAGGCAAGAGGTCATGGGTTTACAACAAGGGTAAATATGATTTGGTGGGATTTATTGGAATTTATTTTAATCCTCCATTTTTGACTCTATTCTTCAAGAGTGGTGATGTGGGATTGGAAGGTTTGGGGTACAATGTAAGGTTCATTGTTAACTGACAATAGACATATAATAATATAAAAATAAATTCCCACAAGTCACAACAAAGTCAGGCGGGAGAGTAAAAGGACTGGGGATCTGAGTTAAAATATTATTAAAGGATAATGCTGAACATTCACTATAACAAGCTTATTCAAGAGAGACTTTTTAATAGTTATCCGAAAGCACTAGTTAATACTATTCCAAGAAAACTTTTTTTTAAGGTTGAATTTGACTCTTCATGTTTTAATCAATGTATTGCTTTAACTCAAATTGGTCAATTTTAAACTATAAATTAAATAATAAAAATAATAAAATGAAACAATATTGGCATATATACACCTATATGTGCATAACATGAGAAATCTAGTTCAACCATCAAGTTGTATGAAACCAAAATTCCCAAAATGTGTAAGTGAAGAAAAAACTCAAAAACTAATGTCTTTCCCATGATTTGAATTTCTGTCAAGCTTAGGCGAAATTTGACGCTAGAGAACAAAAAGATGAAATTGCACGAGAATCCAGCCTCTTGTAATTAGTATAATAAATAAAATCTCAACCACTAAAATCGTATTCTATCGATTTTGAAACGGAAATAAAATGCACGGCCCTCTAATGACCTTCCACATAGCTCACAGCTCTATTATTTCCGGGGGCAAATACGACAGTAAACAACAGCTACTGTTCAGAAAATTCTTCTCAACTGAAATGAGTGAAGATTCTGAATTATTTATAATGCTCATCAAACTTAGCAGGTACAGCTAAGGACAATCCGAGCGCTGGTTATATGTCGATTATAATGATGAAATTCGCCATCTTGACCACATTGGTTTTGTTTACGATAACAGAGCACTTAAAGAAATTATTTCCTGATAATGATGACACGTTGTTAAAACAACTGCCAAATATTAATTCGTTGCTCATTTTGTGGAAACCCCTTAAATGGCATGGTTCTCTTCCTAACTACTTCGCATTACGAAAACCATGATTTCGTAATGGCAGATAATCGAAAATGCATTTCGGTATTATTGGCCTTCGGGAGGATTATCAGTGGAATTCAGATAAAACCGGATTTCCAGAATCAGAAATAAAATGTCTGGAGGATTTCGATTTTAAATTTACAAAATATTAATTTGTTTCAACTTCTGTACTTTCGTATTACAATTTCTTGTTTTGTTTTTTATCTTTCCTTTAGCTAACAATTAAAACAATAGTGAGGTTTAGATAGTCGACTGTAGATTAATAAGTGACCTGAAGTCCTGAAACTTCAGAGAAAAACTGACCTGAAACTCAGGTCAAAAGGTTTTTTTTTTGTTTTCGAAAAATAATTTTTTGTTTATTTGTGATTTTTTGCTGACCGCACCCCCCCCCCCATCTTTTTCACTTAAAACACAATATTGTTTGATTTATATATCTAGGCTTCGAATGTTTTGTGGATTCTGCATTTCCCTCTTTAGCACCTGAAGTATTATTGTAACACTCTTAATGATGTATGATCAATTAGGACTATTCTGAATTTTATACTTCGTTAAGAATGTTCTATATATTAAAACTGTGACTCATCCAATAATATTGTGAGATTAGATGCTGAAGATTGGGAAGCAATAGCCCGAAACGTTCAAGATATAAATTTATAAATCGAACACTATTGTTTTTTAATTTTGACCTAGAGATAAAATTAAAAAAAATCCTTTTAATTTTAACTAGATTAACGTTGGTCAGTATTCTTGGTTACCCATATATGTTTCCCTGTAACTACTATATTTACCAAAATAAGGACATAATTTTTAAATTATCTCTTAGAAGATATTAAAGTATTGCTCTAAGGATCATGAAAAAAGTATTTTTTTCACTAATTCTGTGATCTTGTTTTATATAAATAATGAATTTATGCTTTCTCTTATATATTTATTTATTTTTTAATGTTACTTTTATTTTATTTTAGTTTACTGAAACCAAATAAAATTCTTTTTTTTTTTAAATAGTTTTAACACTTTGTTCACTTTTTTTTAAAAATTTATTATTATCTTATATGTATATTATTATTTTATACGTATTTATTGTTAATTAAAACAAAAAAATTGGTGTTTTATATGATAGAAAAATGTTCTTTACTATATAATTAAACACATTGCTGAGGAGGAAAAACTTTATTAAAATAGTAAGTTGTGCTGCCTTACACAGCATACATATTTTAGTCTAATCAGACAATATTTTTATTCTTACAATAAGTAAGCCTAGCCAGGTATACAATAATAATTATAAACATTACTAATATATAACATAAGAACATGATTTTTTTTTTTATTTCTTCATTATTTTTTGTTTTATCTCTTTTTCTTTCATCTTTTATCTTCCTCTCCCTTTTCTCCTTCTTTTCTTCCTCTTTCTTTTTCTCTTTTTCATGTTTTTTCCCTCCTTTTCCCTTTCTCTCTTTTTTTTCTTTTCCTTCACTTCTTTTTTCCTTTCACATTTTGGTTTCAACCCAATGTGAAATGTACCAATAAATGTAAAGTGAACCAAAAAATTTACAATTTTTTTTCTTTGAGAACACCATAGCTGATATAATATTAAAACTGGAAATTCAGATGCATAAATACACGATTTAAAACTTTATATCATCCATACAAGGAAAAACACGGGAAGGGCTCGTTAAAAAAGTATTGTTCGTGGACTTAGCTACGAAGGAAAGATTTTTTTTACCAATTTCAAACTTCTCACGGGACATAAATATCTCCAATCCCATCTACGAAATTGGAGCTTGCAACCTTCTGACTACGCTCTGTTCTACCAAGCCAAGGGCTCACAACTTCAATTCCAAGTCGAGGTTCGAATTCAAAATTATTCCAATTACGTTAAACGTTTCGCGTTGCTGAGTGTGGCACAACAGTGGTAGTGAAAGGGACGAAAGGTCTGGGAGGGGAAAACGCAAAGATAATCTTCCTATTGATGGTTGCAAATTGAGTTGGCAAATAATCCTAAGTTTTCTCGTATTTGTCTTTCTCTTCCTGTGTTAAACAACATTGCTTTTAATATTAATTATCGATTGTTTCTTCTCGAAATAAAAGGTAAGTGTTTTGATAAGTTGAAAAAAAAGCAAGTCTCAGTTTTAATTATTAGTCTCTTCCTTAGTAGACGTATCCGAAAATGCGACTCCGTGTGAAATTGCACTTGAAATATTTTGTTCCAGTAACTTTTCCCTCATTTGTGGTAATAATTTTCCAAACTTTATTCTTTATGGTCTATTTTTTTTTAATTTTTAACACCTTTTCAATAAAATATTAATTTTAAATCAATTAAAAATTATTTCATTTTTTTATGTTTTTTACACATCTATTTAAAATAGAATTAGTACTTCATACATACACATAACATGTATTATATATACTTTTACTAAGGGAGTCTTCTCCCTTTGCCTTGTGGCATTATAAGGTGTTGATATCAATCCAGTTAAGGTGGTATATAGTCTGGCTATGGGCAAAGGATACGTCATGGAATTAATGGAACGTGAACACAACGTTCCACTGGTAAAAAAAAAAATCAATTAAAAATTATATTGGTCGAGAGTTATATTGAATAACAATTTCTGTTTTAATACATTTTGAAGAAAGTTTAATTTCTATTAGACTAAGCATTATTTTCCTTTATTAGACAACCTACATCGTGAGTCGAAATGTTTTTGGCAATTGATAAGTAATTGAAAACAACTTTGGTTCCTCTTAACGGGTGTCCAGATCAACTTCTTCTAAAAAAATTAATAAATTTCATTGTTTAAGAGATAATAAGTAGCAAAATATATTAATAACGAGAATGAGTAGAAGTTAATATGAACAAATTTAATTTTCCATGAACCATTTGATTTTAATTGGTTAATCTCGGCACTAATAAATTAGTTTTTACTTGTTTGTGTTCTTCGCTGACCACCACCCCATCATCTTCTCGTCATAAACATAATCTAATTTTCAACTTGTTGGATCTCTTTTTAATATATCTGTTACCTCGGAGATACAGATTTGTATTCTTAATCTTTATCACTTGTAAAATACAAATTTCTTTTTATAAAGTTTGAAGTTTCATTTACAAAATAATGGTAGAAAATAAAGAAATTAGATAAATTTAATCCGTTAGTAAAGAACCTCTTTTTATTATAATAAACACTGACAAAGGTGAATAAAAGTGCCTTATTTAAAAAAATAATTAAATCGCGAAACTAAAATCTTTTTTACTTTAATGAATAATTTAAAAGACGGTTTATGGCAAATCCTCACCATCTAATTTATTAGTTATCGCTCTTTCGACACGAATATCTGAATATTTCCATAAATAAAATTTCAATATTGGGCATCTATTTAAAAGTATTTAAAGTTTTGCATTTCAAATGCAGAATAAGAAATTCCATCCATTATTATTTCCCTTTGTCCTAAAGGTATTTTAACCCCTCCCCCAAGGTTAAGATTTAGTAGAACTATTATAAATTACCTCTAGTCAACAATATTCTACAAAGGAACTGTTGAAGTTGACCTTTGACCAGATGAACCTAGAGACGATGTTTTGTACACAAAACCAGCTGTCTTGAATTGAAGAAATCACATTTAAAAAGCGGTTAATATTACTAAAAAAAAAATTATTATTCAGCAAATGTCATAGAGATCGGATGCATATCATTAGCTTTTCAAAATATTTTATAACTAATAATTTTCACATGTTTTATTTTGTTTCCTTTGGACACTTCTGTGCACTTGGTTTGACAGCTTTTCACAATGGACGCTAAACACATTTTATTAAAATCGTAAAACCAAAGAATACTTCATACTATCGATAACCATGTTTGACTATATAGAATACGGCTGAAATCAAGAAAATGGTGTATACGGATATTTGACACCCTGCTGTACCTTACAATAGTCAATTCAATAATTTTATTTAGAAGGTGCCTGATGAAAAAAAAGGAGAAGGAATGTTGACACTGAAGAAGTAGGTATAGAATTCTCCACACTAACAGCCTACTCAAAGCGGGCCACGATTCTAAGTGAAGTAACTGCCATCAGCCGGTAAATATATGTTCAAAAATCTATTTTTTTAAAATTATTAGATTTCGAATGGGGACGTAATATATATATATATATATATATTTTACTATATTTGAAATGTTTATAAAATTTCTATACGTTAAACTTAAATTTACTTTTATGCGTGATGAAAAAAAGAGAGAACATTTTAGAATTAAAATAATGCCCACTAACGCCTTCTGAACAGATTCGATACTTAGGACTCCATCCTGACAAGAGACTTACTTTGAATCAACATACAAGACTGAAACGACAAGAAACTGTTCGTAGATTTCGATTGCTACAACACCTACTTGACAAACACTCTAAACTTCCCATTCACTACAAAAAATTATTATACACTACGATAATCAGACCAATTTGGACATATGGAATTTAACCTTGGGGCTCTACCAAACCATCAAATTCCTCCCGCATCCAATCCTTACAATCCAAAATCCTACGTAAAATCTTTGATGCTCCTTATTACGTTACAAATAAACTCATCCACAAAGACCTTAACACTCTATTCGTTGCAGATTTAGCCCAAAACAGATATGCGTCTTTTCATTCTAAGCTCCTTATTCGTCCTAAGCCATTAGTTCTTAATCTCTCATTCTTAACTATTCCTAATAATCCTCTGAGGCGTCTGAAAAGAAGATGGCCACGGGACCTTCTGATTTAAATTAATGCTTGAAGTACCACCAACGCATGGTTCCTTCCCAAGATTTTCAGCTATAAATGAAACATTCCACATATTTACTTATTGTATTTATTATTTGTACAGTTGTAAATTACATTAAATAAATAAAAAAATAATGCAAAAAGCTCAACAAATTTAAAGAAAGATAAAAAGTTATAAAAAAAAAATTAGAGTGTGTAAGGGAAGAAATAATAAATAATAAAAAGGAAAAAACAAATCATGTTTAACTTTAGTACATAAAGCAGAAAATTTCATAATTATAAAAATAATTATGCTTTGACTATTTATATTACTAGGATTATAAAAAAATCGTACTTCGCAAGTCATAAGTATGCTTTGTTTAAACCAACCCAATGAAGTTGGTTAGCACGACATTTTTAATAAAATGTTTTTCTCTTCTCTCAATATTGTTAAACATAGGAAAAACATATTTCAAAGACTATTCTTCTTAATTTTATGTACAATTATTTCCAGATTTCTGCATTTCAAAGAAAAAAAAATGTTTCCATTACTTTTTTATATTTGATTACAAGAAAATAATTTTGTTCTTTGATAAATCAAGTTATATCAATGTTACACCTTTTTTTTTTTTTTTTTTTTTTTTTTTTTTTTTTTTTTTCGCACCCTCCATTAATAAGGAAAAGGAAAGTAGGGTACATGCAAAAATGTTTAGGTTGATGTTATGCATCCTTTTACTACCAGGGGTATTATAAGGTATTGATTCTATTGTGCACTGTGTGTGTATAGTTGAAAATGTTACACCTAATATTTTCTACATTTATATATATTTAATATTGATGGCCATAATTTTGACTGTGAAACTAAATTCAACTTTTTGTAGATTATTTAGTTCATATTACAGGTATGCCTAGAGGTATCATTTCGTTTTTCTCATATTTTCGAGAAAACCAAATAACCAGAATTATCTATTCAATTTTCCCGTAATTCTGAGACCTAATTTCATCACTCATAGTTTTTTTAACAAATCATGCTTAACATCATTATATCAAATCATACACACCCATGGGATTTAAAAATTACAAATAATGGGCATTAAGCAACTACGTGTACCAAATATAGGAGAAGATACTTGTAGTCCAGTGCGTTCAGGCACCAAAATCACAATGGATGGATTTTAAAAAGTCTTTTAAAAAAGTAAAAAAAAATCAATAAGTAAAAAGTATACACTTTAATAGTTAGATACTTTTGAAATACGAAAATATTAATAATTTTAATATGTAAAAAACTGTAAAAATATGCCATAAATTCTCCTATTTTACAAGGGAAATTAAAAAATGCAATTAACACATTCCATGTATTCCGTGAACGTACAGTCCAACATGCAAGAGAATAAAATGTATATGGATATTTTAAAATAATAATAATAAATAAATAAAATAAATAATACTAAATGTAATATGAAATAATCCCTTAAAAGGAAAATGTGGGACAGGAAGTAATTAAGATAGACTGAATAGTGGAGAGGCTGGAATAAAGTAGATGAGATGTAGTGAGGGTTTCTTTCCTTGAAAATAAAATAAATAAGAACAAAAACCACGTACTAGGGGAAAATATCCTTATTTTAATTTTTTAAACTTTAATATAAAACAATTTAAAAAAAAAACGAATTTTATTTATTTTTGAAGATTTACTTTTTATAAGTATTGCCATATTTTCCGAAAATTCTAGGAGTATTCCAAAAGTCCATTTAGTGTTTTAAGCGGCTGTCTTCATTCCTTCTTATTCTTTATAAATTTTAAGTTGAAAACATTATTAAAAATATCAATATTTCACTAAATCTAAATTTAAAAAAAAAATTTCAACCCAACATTGAGTGTAAATAATATTGGATTTAATACGTTTTGAGGGTTTAGCGCGTAAAACTCTTTAAAAAAGACGTTAAATAAAATGGAGAACATTTAAGAAAATAAGAGACAATGGATGTACCCTTCTTGCATCTTCTCGTCTCTACTCCATTTACCTTAAATAGTTCGTACCACAAGAGTTTAGCGATGTGCGGTTGATCTTGTTGATCCTTGATATAGGAATAGAAAAATAAATAAGTTATATTAGATTAATTTCTAAAGACTCACCGATGAGTATAGCTCCCGCCATCTCGAAGAAGGTGGCGAGGATACATGCAGCCTTCACGGAGAGCACTTTGGAGCCCACGGAGGTACCGAAGGAGTTGGCTACATCGTTCGCACCAATCCCGAATGCCAGGACGAAGGCCACCAAGAAGCTCACCACGACTAGCCACACCACATCCCCTGACATCTCCTCCATCTTCTCGGATCTTTTTCACTCACAGCTACACGCAACAACTTATAGGTCCGATCCACTCATAACTAAACCTATCACAGCCTCAACATGGTAGAAAAATAATTTCCCTATACCGCTTATAAAATAAACTCTTTCATACGTATGGTACGTCAAATAAAAAAATAAATGGCGGATATTTATGAATGAAAATATTGAATGTGGGGTTATAATTTGTGTTGCTGTCTCTTCTTGACGTGCGCTTGCACGGAATGGTGCGCTCCCTCTCCTGCCATCTGCCGAGAGCGATCACAACTCGACGATCAGTCCGGGGAAGGGGAACAACGATCTGCAACAAAAGAAAAAAAATTGTTTTTCATTAATGAGCACATCATTCATCAAATAATGATAATTGTAAAACGTAATATAAATAAAAATATACTTTTAAGAAAAATAAATAAATAAGAAAAATTGTGATAACAAAAAACTGTAAAAGTCAATATTGTAGTACATCAAATCTAACAATATAATAATATGCTGAAAAAAAAAATTGAAATTTAGTAGTGTAATTTGGAATTATGTTTTACAGGCCTAGTTTCATAATTTCTTCGATTATAAAATAATCAGTCATAAAATCGGGGACACTATATAAATAAAATTGCTGAATTTAAATTAAAATTAAAATTCAAGGATTACTGTAATAAACTTTTCAGTGACTCGACAATGAAGCGCCCATGAATTTATAACCGAAACAAATCAAACAAGAATACTTATGATAGCACTAATAATCCTATGTTTATTATTATATTGTTATGAAAAATAAGCCTACTATAACATTTGCAGCAAATAGTACAATAATTCATTATAAAATTGCTTGGAAGTTAGTTTAGTAAATGACTTATGTAATAATAAAATAATTTTTCGTAGAAATATTTATTTATTTCGTTTTTGAACTTCAGTTTTCATGACGTACAAAAGTCTTTTTTTTGGCAATTATTACAAAATTCTTACACAGTTCATGACTTCTTATGTTGATTTGTTCTATATAGCGGATGGCTACAACAACACATCTATGGATATCAGCCTATAATATTTATTTTGTAACGGATTTCGTCTGCCGCTTCTTTCTAAAAGGCCAATAAGTGCGGACAAATACACCCTTTAATAAATTATTAGATATATATATTTTTTTTGTTAAAAATAGTAAATTTTTGGTTACACTGTAGCCATGAGTCTGTGGGTTCTGGAGTCCTCCTGGGGACCTCCCAGCCAAATAGGGTACCCTTAATTGGGTAAAAATCTGGCGGTCGAGCGTGATTCTAACCAAATCAGCTCCTTGCACAACCGTTGGTCTAGTAACAGTACTTATTTAAAAAGTACTGAACCCCTCACCCTTCATTGGTTGTAGTGGTACAGATTTTAATTTTTAATATTCAATTAGAAATTTCTGTCAGAAAATTCTTTTAATTCAGTCAGCTCTTTCTACGCAGCTGATCCATTATCATATAATCTCAATGCCACAATAATATTGTATTCTCATTGGGTTTCCGTATTTGTACAAAATGCAATCTCTTTTAATAATCAATATTATATAAAAAAACAGTAGGATTTCTTTCGAAATATATTTTATAATATATTTTTATAGTGTATTTTTTATCACATTTTATTATTTTCCATGATAATGAACTCATAAAGGTAGTTGATTTGAAAAAATGATTGAAAGAGCTTATATATAATAAGAATATAGACATTTTTATTTAAATAGATTCCTTTTACAAATAAAATGTTTTAAGTGCTTATATTTGCCTTGTAGCCTTGAAAGCCAAGATTCTTGGTCAATAGTTTGACTTCTCAGATGATTGGATTGATAATGTATATAAAAAAAGAAAATTAAGAAATTTTTATTTTCTAAAAATTTTACATTTGTAATATATCTTCATCCGTGGGGGTAATGGTACACACATACGCAATAAGGAGTGGATAATATCTTTGCAATATTTTTTTTCATAAGCTAAATCGCTAATTTTGTACAGAATTTTCATTTCACAACATAACACAAGACCCAGCATTCCTCCGCGTCACTATCAGATGAAGATAGAGCTTGGGTCTTTGATGTGTAATGAAGAAATTATCAATATTGCTTATAAAACAGAAAAATATTGCGTTCCTTATTGCATATGTGGTTTCAATTAAAAAAACTTTTTTAAATATCATAAGTATTAAGTAATGCGTTTTAATATAGTCAATTTATTTATGAAAAGTGCCAAGAGAGTAGTCTTGTGTCACTGTTTTCTTCGTTCATTTGGATTTTTCGTTTTCTTTATCGAATCTAAACCGAATTTAAACCTACAGTCATATTAATACATGATCTAAAATTTCAAACTTTAAATTTTATTAATGGAATAAGGTCCGGGTGCGGTAAAAAAAAACTCAAATAGTAGATAATTATACTATTTTATTGAGCCAACATTTCGCCCCACGTTGCCGGGCTTTGTCAGGGGTAAAAAAGATACAAACACTATAGTTACAAAAAGGAAAAAAAAAGAAAAAAACAATAACAGGGGTAAAAAAGTAAGATATAATAAGAAAAATTAAAGGTTGTAAATAGTAAATGAAAAGGGTAATAGTAACAGATAGATAAGAGAAGAAATATTAAAGAAAGTACAAATAAAGAGATGAAAAAAGAAAAATATACAAATCAAATGATGAGACAGAATGCCAACCTGTTTTGACGGCAGTCAAAAACAAAGTGACGGTGGGTATTGGTATTAATCTTATTATTATCGTATTAATATTAAACGGTTGGTATTAATCTTCCAGTTTAAATTTTATTGCTTGATTTATTGTTGGTGAATATTTTTTAGATGCAATTTTCATTTAATCATAACCTGGTGCACATTTTACTTAACAAAAAAAAAAGAAAACATTTAATTATTTTTGTAAATCAACGGATTTTCTTTTGGTATCAAACTAACATTAAAATTGAAACTATGATGTAATTATAAATCAGTTTTTGCCACCATTGCCATGTGTGACTTGCAGAGTAAAGTAAGAGTAAACTGAGAAGGATGTTTTGAAAATGTATTCTCCTGTTTTGATATTACTCCTCAAACTATAGTGTACGTTTGTGTCTCAGATTACCCAATGGTTAATTTTCTTGGAGTAAACTTTTGACCTCGTTTAATGAACTATTGGGACGTCGGTACAATGCAGTTATCCGGGAAGGTTGCTGGAATTGTTCCTGAACGGAAACTAGATGAATCTTATTTCAGGTGTTGCAGATTGGTGGGGGCAATCTCTTCCACGCGATGCCACAGCGAATGACTATGAGAACACCTTCGAATGTGTCGAATAATACTAGACTAAGGAGAAACTATTTATACAAAGAATATAGTCTTTCAATCTGATCAGATCATGACAACCAAACAAATCAGGCTGATTCAGTATAATGGGACTTTCGATTTCTCCAATCTTGTTTCAACAATTTCCAAGGTGTTGAAATTTATGATTTTCAGTCAGTTGATCATTTTGAGTTCAAAAGGTTAATAACTGTTTTAATTACTTAAGTGATATTACTCGTAAATCCAACCATCATTTGCGTGAACTTCTCCATCCATAATGCCTCTTGATTTTCTTCTGCAGCGGTATCAGCATAGGTCCTGTAGTTGGTTTGATGTTATCTGTGGTGTGAGGGAGTTCAAGCGTTGGTGTTGCGAATGGTTGCGTTCTTTTAGATTTTACCTGTTCTTTTCGATATGTAGTCTCTTCTCACATAGCCGGGATGATGCAATGCGATGCGATGCCCCTTGCAATTTCTGCATTTAGGACTTACTTGGACATACGGGCTCTAACAACGAACGCATACAATTTTCCGGTCACTGTGGTTTTTAGTATAGCTAAACCCTTGACACTTATGGCATTGAGGAATTTCTTTATCTTCTTTAAAAACGACTACAGTAAATTGTACTCGGTTTATTGCGCGGACTTCTCTGATGTCCTCTATTTTTGTTCCTGAAGTCGTTGTTATGATAGGGAGTATTTCCCATTTCAACCCATCTTGAACTCTTTTTTAAAGACGTTGTAAATCTAGTATAATTTTGATGTCTTCGAACGCATGTTTTATTTTATAGAAGCCTTCTATTATATCTTCTATGAAGTAACAGGAATTTTTTGGGGAGCGTTTCGGAGTGAAAGTGTGATACGGGAAATTGCTACATTTAAGTAACAAAACTATTTTTGCAGCTCTTATTGGTTTGCAAGATATATTCTCATGCCAGTAGAAATCATTTTTAAAAATATATTTTCTTCCGAATTTCGCTTGAAGTACGGATCACAATCAGGTTTTGCAAGTCGTACATCAGGATTGCTTGAACTGTTGTTTCCATGATTGCAGTTATTGAATTTGACTGGAACGGTACTTGGAGCATTTATACGTTTTGGAACACTTGTTTGACTTCTAGCCTCCAGCCGAGAATTCTGAGATGAATGAGAATTCTTCTTCACTAGGAATTTTTTTTCGGACTGAAGGACCTGTCTTCTTCGGTATCCTAATTTTTCCGATTTCTTCATCCACGGAAATCTTTCTCCGGTACTGCTATAATGCCAAAAAGCAGACTTAGAGTCGAGAAGCCAACCATGAATAAAACTTTTTTTTTAAATTAACTATTGTAGAGTGCTACCATTGGGTAGTTTCTCTACACGCCTGTAACACTCCAATTTAACTGAGATCAAATTTACTAAATGTATTATAATGCACAGTTGTAAATAGCAAAAAATAAATTAATTATTGCTGGTTTGTATAGGTTTATACTTCAAATTTGTGTCGGAATTTAATATTTTTGTAGTTTTATAAATTATTTATTTCTATTTTTAAGATGATGTTGAATTTTGGAGAATTGAGAAAGAAAAAGTTAGAAAAAAAAAACCTTATAAAAGAAATAACGTATATTTATATAAAGAATAGATCAAAATGGTGTGCCATGATATGAATCGAGGGAATGTATTTAGCCAGAATCATTGCTTGAGCGTTTTTTTTAAAGTGATTTAAATAGTGGACGAGGGATGAGGCTTAGACTTCAGGATATTTTAAATATAAAATAAATTTTACAATATCAATTTAAAAAATAGATTATCCCATTTTCTGCCAATAATAAATACAGTTGAGCCGCAAGAGAAACGAAACTTGAAACCGAGATAAAATATAAACATCTTGGGAAAAAAAATGGCTAATTCTTGCTATTGTTTTAAGTATTAATTATTTTAGATTGTTTTAAGCTCTATTCGTGTGGGTAATTTTTAGGTAATGGAAACTACTCACAACACTTCTGGCTCAATAGATTGTTTACGCCCTTCAATATACTCCAATTTAACACAATCCACATCTTATCGATTGGAGAAAGCGTGATTAAAAATGAAAATTTGCTAAAAACATAGGAAATTAGAACTATGTCAACAATTTACTTCATTCATTTAATGATTATTTGTTCGACAATATGAGGAAACAAAATGAATTTATTTTCATCCAATTTAAAGAAGAGAAAAGGGCTAGAACCGCGTTATATCTGTATCCGCGGTGTAATAAACCGTGCAATAGCAGTTACTTTTGATACTTTGTTATCATAAATCCTAAAGTTTATTATAGATAATTCTTTGTAAAAAAGAAACAATGGCGGACTCAAACAATAGATGAATCTTTGAACCAGAACAGGATACAATTAGCAGACCAAGGTAAACTTATAAATCAATCTTAATCCAGGTAGTTGGAGGTTGGGGCAAGGTGACAGAACACAACTTTGCTAATGCTTTAACTTCACTAATTTGACATTCCTACAAGTTCCTCAAACCATAGCACAAGTTCCGGGTTCAAGAGACAATATAACTAATAATAGAGGAGTGGGGTAAATTCATGGAATAATCTCTTGTTCGATAGTTTACAAAGAGAGTTTGTTCCCCAAAAATCCCATAAAAGAATCAACATCTGCTTTGCTTGAATAATGATACACCTGATGAAGAAATAAGTTTAGGTTTATTTCGAAATGGACGTGTTCCCAAGATATCAACGTAGGCAAGGTTTTTTCCTTTATTGTGGTCTGTCTATAGAATATGTTATAAAGCAGTTTATGAGGTTTATCTTCGATTTATCTTATCGCTAGTTTAATGGACTATAAAGAAGTTTATGACCTTTACCTTCATAGGAATATTAGTTTTCATGATATTTACTAAAATTAATTGATTTATAGTTGTTCGGACAATAAGTTTAATTTATGAAAAACTTTATTTCAGAAACAATTGGACGTACTGATGTCTGCCAGTGTTCAAATTAAAGCTAGTTAAATTTACTACCAAATAGTTAATTATGTTTACCTTTGTAGGAGTAGTAGTTTTTATGATATTTGACAAAATAAACTCACAAAATGTTAATTTCTAGCTGTTCGTATAAAATATTGGATTTTCGAAAAAATATATTTCTAGATCCATAAATCGCAAATATGTCTGCCAACACTCAAAATAAAGGAAATTTAACTGACTATAAAGTACTTTATGACACTTATCTTCGTAGGGGTAGTAGTTTTTATGATATTTACATATGAATATAATTTTGGCAAATGAAAATTTGTCCGAACAATTATAAATCAATTTATTTTAGCAAATTACATGTAAATTATTACTCCTATGAAGATAAACATCAGAAACTACTTTATAGCTCATTAAACTATCTTTAATTTGAGTGCTAATAGACATCTGTACGTCAAATGGTTTTTGAGATACGATTTTTTCAAAATCATACAGTATTATTAAAAAGTAATATTTTTAGTACGTCCCATACAACATTTTTATGAAATGTTGCTTTTTAAAAAGCTATATCTCGAAAACTATTTAACGTAGATAACTCTATTAGGGCTCATATTTTAGCAAATTTACTCTTCTGTAAATGACGTTCTCTTAGGTTTTCTTGTATTGTTTCTACTTTTTAAGATATTGAGCTCCAAATGAAAAATTAGTTTTTTTTATTGCTATGAAACAGCCGCCATTTTTTATTCCTCCTATCTATACTTGGCAGACTCAACAATTTTGACTATTAATAATACTTAGTTTTTATTAAAGTAATCAGAAATTGGGGTGAGATAACTGCTTTTTTCCTCCGCTTGAGCTCTTGTACTATAAGCAAATATCATATCTACTACCCTACGAAGATGAACTACTTTATAGTACATTAGACTAGCTTTAATTTGAGTGCTGTCAGGCATCTATGGGTCTAATGGTTTCAGAGATATTAGTATTTCTTAAATCAATGATTTTGTCTGAACAACAAGAAATCAACATCTTGTGAATTTATTTTGGCAAAAATCATGAAAATTATTTAATATATTTTTTATATATCATGGCCTTAGAGTACTGCTACGATAATTTTTTATTAGTATTATTTTATCGACCAAAGGAATTAGAGGACTCTATGGAACGGGGATCCCCACAGTTGAAAAGTGTGAAAAAAACCTGCAAATGCAGTGTTGATCATCATGTCAATGAGTGTGCTTTCTTACACTCACTTATAAAATAATTTACCGTAATTGGTTCTCTCATGAAACAATATTTTTCTAGACCTACGTAGCTCTAGGCGTACTCTTCCAGTCGTTATTTTGGCGTTGAGAAAAAGTGAGTTTTAACTGGTCGTAGTTATTTTGTTTTAAACTATCGAACAAAAAATATTGCGGCCAAGTCAATACCAATGAATGTTAGTGTACAAATTTTAGTTTTTCAAAAGTAGGTTTGTTCCTTGAAATCTTTTTTCTAAATTTTAACAGCCACATCCAATTTAATATAAGTAAAATTCGTTTTTTCACATTTTTGATAGACCAGAAGAAGTGAGCTTTATTGACATATGCTATGAGACTAATAAGTGTACAAGAAATGTATTGGAGCAACTTTTGTGTAAGATTCAAAACCTTCTTGGAAGGTGTAACCAAAATGAGGTGAGAACAATAATCAAATTGACTACATTGAATCGGAATAACATTTTATTTATATGAAAAAATGATTTTAATAATTTAAATTTTTACACCTGAAAATATCAAAATTAACTAAATAAAATAATAAGAAGGGCATGGGTAACGACTTTAAAATAACATCTGATAACAACAAATTTTTATTTATTATGAGGAAAACATATTATGTGGATTGAACCATAGACTGAGGTTACTTTGAAGATACCCGTACAACTTTTGGACCGTCTATAGGAGGATGCACGTAGAGAAAGAAACTTCAGTCTACGCTACTGTATTTGGGAGACGTCCAATTAAATATAAAACTAAAATCTTTTTTTTTTTTATTTTTCATACGTACTACTACTATTAAAGATATCAATGATATGTTTTTAATAAATTTTTCACGGATCAAACAAGTTAATCGAGACAACTGACAACTTTAAAACGTCCCTAAAATAAACTTTATGAACAATAATACTAATAATGAAATAAACTCCAATTTCCAAAGGCAGAAATAATGGAATATTAAATATTGTAAAGAGACATGAGATGGAGATCTATTTTGGTCTTCCACAATATCTGTTCCCTTTTGCTAATGGTAATTAAGGACTCCTCTGGTCCGGGCTGATGGAGATCTCAGGGGCAAGGTAAGGCGGTAATGTTCTCTTCAGTCCGGTTCAAAGCGGTTAGAACCAGCTGAAGCTCCACATCATCTCGTCTTGGAAGAAACTTTCGAGTCATTGTTCTTCGCAAGTTAGGTCCTACTCTTTTCAACACCAAGCTTTCTAAAACATTCAGCAAAATCATTTTTATCGGTCGAGATTTACAATGGTATTACCACGACACAGTATGTAAAAGATAGGTATGGATCATATATGATTATATGTGTCGACGACTCCTAAAGAAACAACCGATTTGTCGCAATCCATAGTTATCTCATATGTCATGGCCATCCTCTTTTCAAGCGCATCAAGAGTCGTGGTATGGAATTGCAACTGTAACGAAAGGTAATACCCTCTTCAGCCCCAATGAATCAGCAGCATTCGAGTTATTTAGGTATCACAGGTTGAGAAAAAGAAACTTTTAAACATTTGATTCTATAGTAACTTTTGATCGGTATGTTAAGTTATTTAGCAAACCGACGTTTAAGAGGAGTTCCTCTTTGCTGAGAAGTGACTTTACTTGCCTAGGATTCAGCCGTGATAAAAGCCTGGTGCGTAACGTCGGCGAAGCAGAATTGGGATGTTACCGTTTGTTGTTTCCTTCTCTTATGCCTCCAGGGAAAGTGATACATTAGATAAACAATAAAAACCACTACAAAGAATATAATGCACATTATGCATGTTTGAAAATATATTGACTTGAGTGAATATGAAAATGTTCCAGAGAATAAGCTGAGATGTTAAAAAAATAAGAAACATATTAAAAATTAAATTTGTATCGCTACAATCCATGAAGGGTAAGGTTTGCAGTACTTAGTAAAAAAAGTTCTGTTACTAGATCAACGGTTGTGCCAGAAGGTGATTTAATCAAAATTATGCTCTACCGCCTAAGAAAAAAAGAAAAGATATGAAATATATATAGTGACAAAATAAAACTTTGTGTAATTTTATATTAAAAAATTTTTTTTCTAATTCTCTACGATTGATACTTAATAATAAAAAATTAATCTCATTAAAAAAATCTAAACCAAAATAAATTTTTAATAATAATCATAATAACGGTTCAGATATTATAAAAAATATATATAATGATAAAGACATGACATATAATGCTCTAGGTACCTAAGATGGCTTCTGGCATCTTCCTCATTCAAAAATATCACTACAATTTATCAAATAGAATTTTTAGTTATAATCCAGCGTAAATAAGAATAATTTTATTCTTGGGATAAAATAGATCTTTCAGGATTTTGTGAAGATTGAATACAGAAGGATTTTTTAACAACTCGACTCGGTTATTTTCTTAATAAGAAATTTTTTGAAGTAGATAATTGCTATTATCATCTCCAAATAGCCATATCTGAAATTTGAATAATGTATTTTTTCAATAATAATAACAATCACTGTATTAACATTTCTATAGGGTTTTATTCCAGGTTGCTTTAAATTCCATATAACCACATATAGCTTTACTAGCAGAAAACAAGCCCCAAACAAACATAGAAAAATATTTTAAATTAAATATTGAAAACTTTTAAACATAACTTTAGCTTCGCTTATATATGAGTTACATGTCTACTTCAGTATTTTTTTTTCACTTTACACTAATGAACGTCATCAGGATCAAAAACTTTTTTAATGACTGATAATACAATCTCTTGTCATTAATTTTCCCTTATCCGGAATAGCTCTGACCACATTATTCCCGATAAATGGGCACTACTGTAGATGAAAGTGTCTCATTATATTACTGCTTATTATGAGGGAATAATTCGCATGGTAATATTGAAATGCTCAATTATATAGTAATATAGTAATTAAAGGTATAATGTTTTGATAAGTTAACAAAGACTATTCTCATCACGAAAATTAATCGACATTTTGTAGCTCTGTAATGACAAAAATACCAAACGTTTACAAAATGCGAGTTTAATAATTTTTTTTGAGTTCCGGTGATCAGAATAAAATATATTATAAATAATAAATATTAAAAATTACCTAAAAAAAATGTCTTTCTTAAAACAATGAAAAATATCACATTTTCTTTAACTTTTGTTAATTTGTCATAATAATAAGATTATATTACATAACCAAAAGAATAAACAACTTATCAAATGATCCAGATAACTGAAAAGTAAAATGCAACAATTAACCAATAAAATACTTTAGTACATTTAGTAAGATTATGATATATCTTATATCGAACAATCTTACAAGTTATAAGTGCCTGTTTTAAAAGTAAGATTTTCAGGCTACCCTAGAGTGGTGAAGTTGAGTTTCACTACATAGGTTGTTTAATTTTATCTTTTAATTATGTATTTGATTTATTAATACTCAGCGTATATCTATATCGGCTAGACTGGTACTATAAGCAACACATCTTCAGCGGACCCACCATATTTACCTTAAAATGCCATTATGGCAACAAAAAGGACATTAATACTTGTGTTGCATATGTGAAATATTCATTTAAAACGGTAAGAGGATAGTTAAGTTAGTTATATCGAGCGACATCGAAAAAGTAGCGAAAATTTAAAATCTGCGTAAAATAGTAAACTTATATAAATTCAAGAATGAATTGCTTATCGGTGTTTTAAGAGCCATGGAGACACGTTCAACACCTCTAGTTGTCCCTGACTGACTCCATATTGCACAATATTACTCACATACGATATTTTTCAGCATTGGGCAATAAAGAAATATCTATTTATTTCGTACAATATATAGCACGACCTTTCAATACCAGAAACACATGTTCAATATTATTGGAAAATTTCCAATATTGTGCATGTATGGACAGGTTAAAATAAATAACTTTGTGATAATCAGCCAATGAGAATTCATTATCAGATATGACTTGATGGGTATGTGTTGTGGGGGAATTATTGCTTTCTTCCATGAGGATTTTATTATGCTGCAATTGATACTCCCTGAATCTCCTTTTATCTTTGACTTTTGGACTTCTTTATACATCTGACCTATTGGTATTTAGCGTGTTTCAATCATTAGCCTTTTACAAAATATAGCTTTTTGAATGGAAGCTATGTTATATTTGAGATTTACTAAAGTTTCAATATCTAGGTACTTCTATAATGTTCCATGGAGGCGTGAATCGCCGAAACCACGTACAATATTTTACTTTTTTTTTACTATTTCCAGACTAAGAGTGGGGGGGTCGTTTTGTTTTACGCTAGGATAAAATTTTCTATGAATCCGTCATCATAAATTGGGTTTTCACGACCATTTGAGGAAAAATTGGGCATGTTAAAGAAGCCTCAACTTAAAAAATGCTTCAATTATGACAACGGAATGATATTGGAAATTGAATTATTAAAGTATTTTGCTCCTTTGAGTTTTAAGCGAATGGTACAAACAGTAGAAAATTGTTGTCGGTTTTTGGCGATTTACTCTGTCGTGTATCTGATTTAATAATAGAATTCGTAAAAATGTATCCCACTCCATAAAGAATCCAAGAGTTAGGTACTTATAAACAATAGACCACATGTCACTGTTATGAGAGAGCAAAAATAAATAAAAAATTGTAGAGATTAAGGGAAGTGTACAGTTTTACTGAGACACCTTTTATGTATTTTTTAAAAAAATATTTCATATATCTTTTATTGTTTAAGAAAAAATAATAATACAAGCTTAACTTTAATGCACAATCTGGACATATGGAGTTGAGCTTTGGGGCTCCACTAAACCTTCGAATTCCTCTCGTATTCAATCCTTACAATCCAAAATCCTTCGTAAAATT
>NW_027105065.1:336336-357213 GCF_000696795.3 Halyomorpha halys
TCCTTATTCTGTCTGTATTCCTTTTTTTTCTCCTTAAAATTCATTAATGCCGGCTAATTGCCTTTGTCCCAATAATTTCTTCTATTAAATTATTTTCTAAATTTAAAACATTTCATTAACCACTTTTATGTTCATTAACAAACCCCAAACAGGGTTTATATTTGGGGTTTGTTAATGAACATAAAAGTGGTTAATGAAATGTTTTAAATTAAGAAAATAATTTAATAGAAGAAATTATTGGGACAAAGGCAATTAGCCGGCATTAATGAATTTTAAGGAGAAAAAAAAGGAATACAGACAGAATAAGGAATCCTTGAGAATGACCTGAGAGGTCGAAACGTCGGATGTTAAAAAGAATAAAGTTGAGAGAAAAGAGATCAAAATTGTTTAAAAAGAAAATATATATTAATTTAAATTATAGCAATGTCCATTAAATCTTTATGTCACGAAAATATAAATTAGAGTGTGATAGAAAATCTACTGAAATGTATGGTTACCGAAGAATATATAATTTCAGTAAATTTATTTGATTTTTTTATAAGCGAAGAACGTTAATAGTAAAAATTAAGTTTATTTACTTGATTTAATATGTTAATCTTATTTTAAGGGATTATTATATATAAGGACATCTCTGTAGATTTGGGATCATTTTAACCTTGCAGTCTCACCAAAGGACCCACAAAAATTTACGGATACAGATAATCAACTATCTCTCTCGATAAAACTACTTGGCTCTATAGAAAAAAAAAATCAAGAGACAATTATGTTAAATGGGAGGGACTGATTTTCGATAATTGCGTATTTCTTGTAAAATTTATTTGGATCGTATATCATGTCAAGAACATTTACTTCAACATTAAATTTAGAAAAAAAAACTTAATGAATCTTAAATTGCAATATACTGTGACACAGCGTATGTTATAATCAATCTAGTTATGTAAACCTTTTTTGTAATAATTAGATGTTACCATCTTGTCTACAGAAGTCTATAGAAATAATTTGAAGAAGGATTGGATACATACCAAGTTGGGAAAATACCAGCCGAGTAGGCCTGTAGCTATCGACCTATTTTGATAACTTGGTTCGCTTCCAATTTCTTTTTAATTTCTCCCTTCGACTGACCTTTATAACTACATTCATGCCTTTATTGGTTCAATCACTCAAGGCGTAGATGAAATAAATTGCCTATAAATGTTGCAATAGATATTTAACAATTTATTGAAAAATAATAATCACAAATAATATAGTAATTATTATGCCTATTTTAGCAGTCATTCAACTATATGAAGTGGAAAACAATGGTAATTAGGCAAATAAAATGTTTCACTATTTTAGTAATTTAACACGTTTTAAAATTTGTAAAGTTGTAAACAATTTTGAAATAAACCCTGATAATAAAGGTCTCTTAAAGTTAACCTACTAGAGTCGTGTAGTGAAAAATTTAGTAAAATAAGAGTAAGAAGAATTAAATTAATTAATTATTGACATTAAATTTAGTTGAGGAGGTACATTTACGTTAAATATTTAAATTTCATAAAAAAATTAAAATCCTTTAGTCTTAATACCCAGTATCGGATTTATAATGTAATCCTTTCAGCCATAAATAATTACATCTTAATCATTATCATTCACAAATCACATTAATCATAAAAATTAAGTATCAATTTTTAAAAATGGTATCTAGTGTCAGAACATTAATGATAATCAAAATAATAATAATGCTTAGCAACATTTTCAAATTCCTCCCCAGATAAATTCCCTCTCCCTTCACCGAAATAGGTCAAAATCCAATTACAAAATCTGCAGTATTTTAATCCTCAGTTCAGGGTTGGTCATCGTAACTTTACATGTCGATTCAAAGTCACGCCATTATTTCTCAATGTTCATCAGGTGATTTACTCAACTTAAGTAACCACGTTTTGAATCCTTCAAAAGTAATGAATTTATAATAGTATAAAAATAATATTATTTTAGATTTAAAGATAATAAAATAATTAAGATATAACGGGGTTAGTTGGCATGAATTTTAGTTTACGATTTTTTTTTCTGTGATAATTATGGCAATTATTATTTTTGCCACCTTATATATAACCTTCTCATATATAACCTTCTCAGATATCAATTTTTATATGAACCAATATTTAGAAAAGGTGTTTGCACACCAGAAACAGTTTTTTCTGAAGGCCAAGACATCAACTAACCCGAAGTATGGGACATGGGATAAAGGGAAAATTAAAGTATAATTCATGAAAAACTTATTTTATTTTTCTAATTGATGGTAAACAGGTATAAGAAATTAAAGGAAATAAAGTTGAAAATCATTAAAAAAATAGAAATTGAACGAATATAAATATAAAGTCGATTCTATCAAAGTCGCCAAACCTGATGAAGCTTTTCAAAGTGGGGCGAAACGTCCGAAAATAAATAGTTGTTAACTATTTTTGTTTCTCTTCTGATCGCAATCCTGACCATCTTCTTATTTATAAATAGTGTAAAAAGAAGAGAGAAAGACTTTATTAAAAAAAATTGTGAGCCCAATTGCATTGGGTTGGTAAATAGACAGCATACTTATACTTGGACAATTTTTTAAATTCTTTTAATGATAGGCATGTACAGTAAATTTACAATTTATATTAGTCATACATGATAATTTTTGTTTTATCTTTTTTTTCTTACTATATATATATTTTTTCTATATTTTCCCCCTTAATCCAACACACTTTTCCCTTTTTAACAAACACAGAATAAAATTAAAATATAAATATTAAAAATTTTAAATAAAATAATAATATACACTTAAAAATCTTATTTCCATACAAAAGTACTATTTAATTAAAAAACATCAACAATTATCTAAAAGGATATAATTTGTTTTTCTCCACGGAACGGCCTTTCAAGACCACGCGAATATCATTATTTTTTCTCTTCTTCTCTCCCAGTATCTTCTCATCATTTCTGCGTGCCTTTGCTTCTTTCCTTCCGACCACGCAGTACCCTTCCGTTTTTCTTTATTTGCCGCAAGGACATTAATTTCTTTCAATTCTTTCCTGTATTGTTCTCTATCCAGGCAGTCCTTGCTTGTTATAATCAATTTCTTTGTTTCCTCTCTCATTTGCTTCACATATCCACCAACAGATTTCTTGTTTAGTCTGCTTTGGTCCATTCTCATCATGTGCCCGTAGAATCTCTCAGTCTTCTGATTCTTATTTCGGTTTCCAGGTCATTGTCATGTAGGTTTCCTGGTTGGATCTTAACCTGTAGCCTTCCTGTGTTTTCTTGGGCCCATAGATTCTCCTCAGGATCCATCTCTCTATTTTCAGGCTAGGGAGAGATATTTTTTTCCATTCCGTATAAAAATACTGGTTTTATGACCGTGTTGTAATGTCTTATTTTTGCGTTAGACGATAGGTTCTTTTTATTGTAAATATTGCCTTTCCAACTTCATGATTTTCTCCTTTATGCTCTCTTTCTCCAAACCGTTATTGCATACTATCTCTCTCTTTTTACCGTTGTTTGTTTCCGTCATAATAAATTCTGTCTTTTCGTAGGAGGTTATTTATTTGACTAATCGTCTCTTCCTCTATTTCCGCTAGGATGACAAAGGCTAGGCAACTCACTTTTATGTGGCTTTTCTTTGTCCCTACTACGGCCCCTGCGTTATTTACTTTCCAGAACTCTCTTATGATTTTATCGAGTTCTATGTTAAATAGTTTTGGCGACAGGCCGTCTTCCTGTCTTAGTCCTCTTTTTACCTTGAAGAATTTGCTGTTTAGTCCCCGGAACTTTACTTTGGATTTTGTGTTCAATAGAAGAAATTACATATAAAAAAATTATCCTCAAAAATACAGGCAGGTTTTTATTCTGTTTCAATTTGTGGTGGAATATTTCATTCTTCGGTGAAGTAATAGATTTTGAATTATTGTGTACCGTAAAATTTCGTAACGTCAAAAGTTCGCGGGTTGAGTACAAATTAAAGAGACGTTCAAATGAACAGTTGTAAAAACAAATATAACGAAACGACTGGGAACATTTATTAATTTGTGAGCGCTTTTATGGCAGTTGGTAAATAGGTATCATAACCATCAATTTTTTTTTTTTAACAAATAATTGTTATTACTTGCATGAGATTTTTGAATTCCTATTAAAATTGGCTCGTAAACTGCTGGTAGTCTCCATACGTCGATAAAAAAATATCTACATAGAAATGGAGCTTTTCTCTTTTTTAAGAGAGAGATAACAATGAGAGACAGGCGAGGCACATGTGAAAGGGAATGGCGATAACACTGATTGTGCCACACCTGGGGACAATATGCCACATCAGCTGCCAATAGATTATTGTCTCTCCTACCTCCAATCTTCCTCCCTTTCACAATCTTCTCTTCTTCCATTCTTTTTTTCTATGCTAATCTGTGTCGATTGACTCAATATCCTCAGTGTAGCAGTAATCCGCCGAGATTAAAGGTCTTAGTGCCGTAATTGAGTACAAGGCCACAGCGAGGAACTTTCTGAATTTTTTCTCTTCGATATGCCTTGGAAGAATGTATTAAATAAATAAGCGGACGTCTGTAAAATTATACACCATTATCATAAGATGTGAAACATAAATTATTATTAATAAATACTTTACAATCTAAATTTGTTAATATTTAAAAAAATAAAATAATGAAAACACGTAGGTCATGGAAAAATTTTAGAAGTAATTAATTAGAAGTAAAAATATTAATTAATTATTTCTTTATAATATTATTTAATTTTTATATATATTGAATTTTGAGAAAATATATCCAATATATATTGGGATAAGCTCTAAAAAACTAAAACAGTTTTTCAAATGGAGCTCGAATTCAACAAAAATAGATACTTTTTTGTTATTTATTTAATGAGATTTACAACTGTACAATAATAAATACAATAAGTAAATATGTTGTATGTTTCATATACACTTGAAAGACTTGGGAAGGAACCACCCATTATTGGTGGTACTTTAAGCATTAATTTAAATTAGAAGGTCCCGTGGCCATCTTCTTTCTAGACGCCTCGGAGGATTATCAATCGGAGGATTATAAATCTGCAACGAATGGGGTGTTAAGGTCTTTGTGAATGAGTAGTTTATTTGTAACGTAATAAGGAGCATCAAGGATTTTACGTAGGATTTTGGATTGTAAGGATTGGATGCGGGAGAAATTTGATGGTTTGGTAGAGCCCCAGAGCTCAATTCCATATGTCCGTATAAAATAATTAAAAGTATTATAATTTTTGAGGAAAATAATAATACATAAATTATAAATTATCCATTAAATGGTGAGGTGGAATTTCCAGACACAACTGGTGACTTTTTAAATTTTATTTCATAACAAATTGACCCTGGCTCTTAACTCTGTGATACTTCATAGTTTAATTCACTTAAATAGTTATCAAGCATTAAGTTTTTTTTTATAATAGTTAATAACAACAGTACATGTGCTGAATAATAAAAAGGTAAAAAAAAAAAATGAAAACATAAAAAGGAAAAAGAACTAAAATAGTAAAATAAAATTCGAAAATCATGTACCAATTGCATGTAATTTAAATGTATACACTATAACTATACATATATATAAATATTCTATTCTTTTAAAATGTGTCATTATTCAAGAGCCCATATAAAAGAAAACCCAAGAAAACATTTCTTTGTTTATCAGTTATCTCTACCATTTCATCTTATCGTAGTAAGTTAATGTTGATCTCAAGAGTTCCGCAGCGATATCGTTCACCCGATCTCATACAATCCTCTACTCCACTTCTTTAATCCGCCGCAAAGTGGGCAGCAAATATTACTTAACGAGATAATTAAGATTATTATACTGCACACAATACAAGCCATTAGTTTAAAGGTACCAATTATTGATCAAATTTTTCCAATAACATTCTTATTAATTGACCTATTCTTATGTTTCAAAATTACTCATATCTGTTTGGGTCTATTTTATAGATTTAAAATATAATTTTAAGTTTGGCAAAATATCATAAAATTTTCTATTTTTTAGAAACTGTATATTACCACCTCCAAACCAGTAAATGTTGAGTAGAATATGTTTTATTTATTAAATAAATATTATCCTACAATTTCATTATTTTTGAAAAAAGTTATCATGAAGAAAAAATTTAAAATAGCGATTTATTTAGAAATGGAAAGAACTCGTCTTCCAATAGGGCTCGTGTAATTTTTAATTTACTGAAACTTTCGTTTTTGGATTAAATATTTCATAAATCAAAACCAGACCGTTATGCGACATACAGTTATTAGTTCACCGGAAATCTAAAGGAATATATTTCTGTAGAACCTTTTTACGGCCCTAATACTTCCCCTTAAAAAAAGCTCATATATAAAAACTTAAAAGTCATAAATTCGTAACGTGAAAAAAGTAACTTCTTGTTCAGTAACAGCTATATATTATAAGCGATTTTGATTTGGACTTCTGACTGGAATTATACAATTTCTCTATTTTTTAATTTCTTTCTCCTGCCTTTCATTGTTCATACTTCATAGCCTTCTAATCTAATTGTATCTCCTAATTGAAATGCTTAAATGGTAGAAACTGATTGCTTGAATAATTGCTTTGAATTTGATTCATTTGACACGAATGCTTATCAATATCATTAATAATTATCTATGTACTACTATTAGAAAATATTCATTTTATTTTTTAAAGATTTCAGTAATTTTTTTATATTTTTATTGTGTATGTATATATGAATAGAACAAATGGTTTTATTAACATTCCCTTTAAATAATAATATTTTTATTAAATCGAATAACCCAGACTGTTTATAAATTGAATTGTTAAATAGCATGATTTTTTCCCCACGAGAGATATCTTAAAAATATATATATATGAGTTTTATTTATTTCGTGAACGGAGGAATATCGGCAAAAAAAAACATACATCTTCCAAAAATTTATAATATTTGATTCAAATGAAAATTCGTATTTAAAGGTCTCAAAAGATTCTAAATACATATCTGATTTGATTTTTTCTATAAAAAATTTGTTTATCTACTTTATTGAAAGCGACTTTTCGCTTTTTTAATCTTAATTAGATTCAATATCACTTAATATGATCAACAATATTTTGTCCTTATTTTACAAGAAATACAAATCAATCGATAAATAATATCTATTAAATTCATCTAGAGCAATGGCAGCGTGCGACAATAGAAACATTTTCTAAAATTATGTGAAATTTTTTTTTCGGCTCCTAGGCAAGAACCCTGGCACATTTAAACTCATTTAATACACTTGTGAATATTTTTGCTTATTGTACACAAGAAAACAAAAAAATATTAGTATGAAAGTTGATTATTACTATAATATTAGTACAATTTAAAAATAATTTGGACCGACTGAGGTAGTGTATTTGATGATAATTTATTTGATTCATTAATCAAAAATATCAATACAATTTTATATCTTAATCATTCTGTTTCTGATAAAGATTTCTTTTGTAACAGATTAAATCAGTGTAGCAATTTTAATTTTTTTTTCTTCAACCTTAACGGCTCTTTAAACACTTAATACAACATAATATTATGTTCTCAATTGTCAAACAAAATTGTAAATTTTTCCCACCGTGCGTCTATATCACGTGATTTCCAACTAATAAATAATACAGTTTTAAAAAATAATTGTGTCGCTACAGCCCATGAAGGGTCCAAGGGTGCAATACTTTGCAAGCAAGTACTGTTACTAGACCAACGGTTGTGCAAGGAGGTGATTTAGTCAGAATCACGCTCGACCGCCAGATTTTTACCCAATTAAGGGTACCCACTTCAAAAGGCTGGGTTGACACCGCAGGCCTCCCTGGACCTACAGGGCTGACAATGGCTATAAGGTAACAGATAATTACCTGCCACAGCCGGATTCGAACCTGGATCCTTCGAGTTAAGATTATTATATTATATTAGAATATAATACAATATATTGTTCTATAATTCAAAGTTTTATTATGTGAATGAATAGCCAAGTACCTACTAGCTGTACTATGTAATTTCTCCCGTTTATAATAATTGAATAATAAAAATATTGTAAAAATGAAATTATAGAAAGCAATTAGCCTTGATATATCGCCCTTAATAAATGAAAGATCAAACTTCACAATAAAGCTTTATATTGTACTAACAATTTTATTGCCTTTATGAAGTCCAATGATGCAGTGTATTGCTTCTGTACCTTTCTCGAACTACCTACACAATTCCATATTGTCCTCATATATCGAATTGTTACAGTATATTTATGTCCTTCATTCAATACACGATGTTCGTTTTTATTTTCCTCTACATAAAGGTAGATAAAAACCTTCGATAGGTCTAAGTGAATGTTCACACATAAATCTTTTTTAAAATCTTAAAACAAAAACTGCAAAAATAACAGAATAGTTTTTTACATTATTAAATAAAAAGCAATAAAAAAGTATTCAAAGACATTAAACCAACACTAAAAAAGGTTATCTCATGTGCTCACTCACACAACTTTCTTTGTGTGCTGTCAAGTTTGGGTGCTAAGTTCAGCACAAAATATGTTTTTCTGTATCTTCGCCAATATTTATCAAATTAAAATTTTTATATGTAATTTAATTATCTTTTAAATGAGCAGCTACAATGTTCTAAGAGATATATCAGAAATTCTTAAAAACTTAGACTGGTTTTCATTTTCACTTGGCAAAATACTTTTAAAAACATGGGCAGAAAGTTTAATGAGCATTATCTTTACTAATAATGGTTCAAGTTCGATAATTTATTTATTTTTTTGAAGTAACTTAATTTAATTTCAATTACATCTCGCAGAATTTTACTTTATATACAATTTTTCTCGTGTATTTATTCAGTATACGAGGAATAGAAGTCCTTTAAGTTTAATATTTGTGGTACATTTCATGAATATTGTAACGCAGTCCAGTCAATTAGAGATAAGAAATAGAGAAGTTTTGAATATCTGCTCAATTATTATTTTTGAAGTGCTAATTACAAAATTAACGTCAGCAATCTCAAAATAAACTAAAAACATCTACAAATTAATCTTATATTGGTTTTCACTCCATATCTTGAAAACATTATATTTTTTATTAGTATCAATTTATACTAAGTTAAGCAAGGATAAATTCTTTACTGTAAACATGTTTTATTTGTCGCTTCGGTTATGAGGAACCAAAGAAAAAACCCAAAGATTCAAAAAATAAATAAACGAGCTTCCTATAATTGTTTAGTACCAAGAGAACATTATTTTCTTAAAATTCTCACTGGTTTAGGAGCGAGGTATGTTGCATGTGGTTAAAACCAGTTGCATTTGTATTATCTCTGTTTTTGTTTGAAAGTTCTGTGCTGAATTAAAGTATATTCATTTAATTTATTACAAATTGGCCATATAACTTTTTTTTATGAGCCATGTCGTTTCTGAGATATATAGGGGTTAATATTAGTTGAGTCTGAGTATACACCCAACTCCAACATTCAAAAACTTAAACAGTGAGATGTTATACATTGTTTAGCAACACCTGTACATTACCAAAGGATTATTTCAACGGATTTGTACGTTGGATGTGGGACGAAGGGGGAAGTTATATTAGGTATATAAGGGGGAAGGTATATAATTGTGCGTTTATATAAATTTATAATAAACATATCATCCGGAGACAAATTAAGTTTTTTGACGATCACCTTGCCTTCAATCCATTCTTCCGGACACTCACCTTATCTCCCCTTCCTGTGAGGTGGCAGGGTAGAAAACGCCCCATCCGTAAGTCCCTTATTCTCTCTCTACCCCCTTCCCCATCCATGCTACTTTAAAGTAAAAAAATTTAAAGTAAAAAATATGAAGTATTTACTCTAGCTTAATATATTATAGGTCGATATAAAAAAATATATTCAAATTGTAAATACTATGGGGAAAAAATGGTTGAGCTTTTCATTTCCGAGAAAAATTGGAGATCACAAACTTATAATGGGTGATCAGTTCCTCAAGAAACTGAAAATGAACAAATTTTGTCAAAACATTGCTAGTAAAATTACCATAAATCTAGACTATGACGCTATAATCAATTAATCTTTACATTTTTGCAGTTGGCCAACGGATGATGAGCAAAATTTTTTTTTCTATACTTTTATTATATTTTTATGTTGTTTGTATCCAGATAAATAATAGCTCAGATTTTGGGGATACTTTTTTATATGTTTATATTTACATATTATCGAAATTATTATTACTACGTCGGTTTGTTAGGTAGTGCAAATGAGAATAATGCAAAATTAAATTTATTTTATTTCCAGTATTCAAACATATATGTAATAATATAAATTTCTTATATTTGTAAGAGTTTATTGGGAAAAAAGTTAAAAACATACAAGCCTTCTTCAAAATTAATAAAACAATTCTGCGCCAAGGGGATCGGTAATAGAAGAAAGTTTCCATCTCTTTTCAATAAAGATTTTTCCATCTTGTACCCTTGGGAAAACTAAGCTAAATTGGATTCTACCCTTTGGCTACTATCCAACTTATTCCAGAGATCTCTCCACGGAGAATGATCTTTCCCTACTCCCAAGATGTAAGGGGTTACGAGGGTCAAAGAACACAAATGCCTGAGGGTGACAAGATAAAGTCATGTATAATATATATATACATAATCAATAAAAAAAATAAGTAATACAATTCTGGCTGAATCCTACAAAACTATTATTCAATTTGAGAAGAAATGGTTAAAATGTATCAGACAGTATCTTCTTTATTAACAGTAGTATTGTTTCGATACTGCTATTTTTTCTTACTTTATTACCAACTGTGCGAGTAATATATTCCAATATAAACAAAATAATGCATACAGTATACTGAAAAAAATATTTGGTAGATTCAAGGTTCAGTTATTGTTGTTGAGTTGGTTTATTTGTTCGAGCAATTTAAGAATCAAGACTGTGGACCAAAATTGATCGTTGTAAATTATATTTTTAGTCTTAAAGAAGGAAATAAGATGCAAACTGAATAAATAACAAAAATGTTACTGTATGTAAAAACAAATATTTGTTGATACATTTGTTTACACTCCTGAAATAAAATACATACAATTGTTAGGCAAAACATAATCTTAATATTAAATGAACTGCAGGGAATTTTTTTTTCTCCCGGAGGGGGGGAATAATAAATGATTCCTATACGCTTCCTTCCTACTCAAATCTCTTTTTACTATTTCATGGTATAAAAACCGTTTAAATTGTACAAGGGAATCGTTTCAGACCTGATCTCTTCCTAGCATGGTTTTTAATATGAACCTGTTGCTTTTATTAGAAAAGGACCTTTCTTCCTTTCGAGTAGGTTAAATCGTTTTTCAGTATAATGAGAAAAATACTTAAAATTAAAGATTCAAATTGGAGAAAATGATTAATGGTTTATATAAATACGCGTTTAGACAGAAACAATAATTAGATAAAACCGACAGTAAGAAAACAATCGCAAACCTAGATACGGAAAGTACATTAAACTGTAATTATTATCCTAACTGTAATTCAATGTTTAAAAAAAGAAGAAAATCTAGGAGAGAAAATAGAAATAAATAAACAAAGTACTTAGTTAAAATAATTATGTTTTGTATTAAGTCACTACCAGACTGTAAGTAACTAGATTGTCACTGCTAGGCTCCAGGTAACTAGGTTAAGTCACTACTAGTCTCCAGGTAAGTAATTTGTCACCATCAGTCATTAGGTAACTAGGTTAAGTAATTAATTATTTCAAGGTAACAAGTTTAAATCATCACTAGTCTCCAGTTAGACAGGTCAAGTCACTATTAGACTAAGATAACAAGGTTAAGTCACTACTAGTCTCCAAGTAACTTGGTTAAGTAACTAGTTTATCACTACCAGACTTCAGGTAGATAGTTTTTTTTTTTTTACCCCTCCCTGGTCATTTTCGACATACATAGGCCTTATCTCTCTAGATATGTTGGTTACCTCTGTAACCAACATATTCTAACCAGAGTGGGAGGGTCATGCTTTTATTCCGTTTGTCAACTACGAAAAATCAGATATGGAGAAGAACAACTGAGGATTAAACCAAAATAGCTATCAGTAAAAATTCTGACCATGTCTGAGTTCCGATAAACTTAACAAGAAGTGGCAAGAGGGTGGGGAATAATTGATTAAAATCTAGTAGAGCAGGTGATCAGGGTTGCAGAATGATGGGTTTATAATTTTTCGTATTTTATTTTATTCATTTAAAAAATGACCAGTTGACAACATCTATTGGTCGGTGCCAAAATAACACGTACAAATGATGATAATAATGATAAGACATAAGTGAAATGTAATTATTACAATTTTAACTATTATTATTATATTATTATAATATTATCAGGTTCTAAGATTCAAATTCACCTATTTGCGCCGCATACTTACATCCCTCTAAAAAACCCTATCAAAGGATAAATCCACAAAGTCAAATTAAACCTAAACCATAGAATTTTAGAGAACGTAAAACTTTCAGTAAGAAAAAGTTAAAAGTTTCAGTAAGAATGGAAATAATTTTGAAAAATCTGATATTTCTGACTTTAATTTATTCGAATAACTGAAATTTCTCAATGCCATCCTTCTTCTTCAACCATCACAGAGAAGGTACACCGCGCCATTTACGGAAGTGCGGCCAATACCGCTGAAGAAGATGAAGACAGACAAACTCCACGAGCTCTTCGAACTATGCCTGAGTTCATCCAACAAAGCCACATAAATTTTTTCGACACTCCACTTTTCAGGACTCTTACACCAGCGCCACCTCCGGTGCGTTGGTAACGAACCAGCAACCAATATAAAATTCCGAAACGACGTGCCAGGACACGTATTTAGTGATTAAGTTTTTAGGTTTAGTTTAAATACATTTCAAAAGCAATTTGTGTCCCAGCACATTATAAAATTCATAGAACTCCATAATTATAAACTCCAAAATTACTTCAAATGTAGGCAACTACAGAAGGAGACAGTGTGGAAATCTTAATATATATAAGTGTAAATTTTCAGAAATAGGGATTATAGAAAAAAAATTGCAATCCTTGTTACATCTATAGGTTTTAGCTATTTTTAAAAAAAATATTTTGTACTACTAAACAAATAATAATATTTCAGAATGACCAGGAAAAATATTACTAAACCTCCAATTTAGTCTCTTAAACGCAAATTGACTGAGTATTCATGGAATTTATTTTCTTTTATGAAGAATAGTTCCTCTCTACCCGAGCCATTTCCTTTTTAACGTTTTTAATCAGAATAAATAATAAATAAAGTTGTTAAATAAGGAAAATATTTATTTAAATAATACTTGATGTAGGATAATATAATTAACAATAGCTGGTGTTAATTGAAATGAGCCGTAATGGAGGTCTATCTGCAAGGCAAATAGAGGTAACATGATATTCCATTTAATCTCGAGTACTTAAATCATTTAATTGTTCCAAGGACAAGATACAAGGAAATAGTTATGCAAATTACAGATAGTCTTATATTTATATTTTATTCCATTAAAATATATTGCTGATATAATTAACATGTAACGATTGAGATATATAATAAAATTTCAGGCAAAGTGTTCTCTTTGTAATGTATTATTTATATTGTTTGAAAAGAGGTCTATGAGCAATTTTTGTGAAAATATTTTAATATCTTTCTTTTTCCTCCAAAATAATCTAATAAAAATTTCATTCTGATATCTTGTGCCATTCAAATATTGCAACTGTTTTTAAAACCAAGCAGTAAAACTGTTCTATCGTATTCTAGTTCTCTGGTAGCATTTTTAAAATTGATTATTTAATAATATTAATAATCAAGAGTTCAGCTTTAAAGAACAGTATTAAAAAAGTAACAATGTGAAAAATTCGAGACAGTGAAAAACTTAAAATAAAATGAATCTGATGAGAAGAGAAATTTAGAAGAATACGTCTCAATCTGAAACTGGCGCACAGAGGGGACAGACCAGCGTTGTCAATAATATTGAGAGAAAACGTATCTAGTTCTTTTTGGGTCACAAAAATAAAGAGGCTCAGTATAAATTTATACAAAATATTAAATTAAATATGAAGAACATAATAATTGAGCGCGTTAAGGCACATATAAGTGTCTTGTGCTTGTTTTGCAGCTCTAAGCATCACAGCTTGCAGCAAGTTAACGAACGGTATAGTATTTAATAGCTATTATTGTAATCAGACCATCATTATAAACTATATAGTATAAACTATAGACATCTGGCACATTTCGACAGACACTGACCATAGAGGAAGTGACCTTTCCTTAGTATTCTATATCAATGTAAAAAAGCAAGGGTTGACACTTAGGCAGGTACAAGCTGTCATCTCACAATAGACTTGCATCAGTCTAACTATTTTATGTTTAACATATGTAAGTCAGTTCTCACAAGTCCTTAGGTCATGGTCCCTTTCTTGGAAGCCTGGCCACCCTGTTTCTAGTCACGCCTTTTCCCCCTCCCAGATATGCATTTCTAATTTCATAGGCTCTCTAGGCTCCACCTAATTTCCTAAATTATCTGATTGGTCCAAACCCCTTCTCCTATTTTACTATTCCTCCTACCCCCTCTTCTCAAGTGTTCATATATATTTCCTAGCACTAGATAGCTAAGTTAGAAGAGAGAGACTCTGTAAGAGTAACATGTAGTTCTTGTAAATATGTTAGAATAAAGTCATTTTAGTCTTCACTGATTTTTATGTTGTTTAATATCCAGGTTTAAAACCGATCGGGTTTTCATTCTAACGGAAGTTCTTCGAAGTTGGGCAATTTCGTAAGCCATACAGTGGCGGCATTACCATCCCTCGTTGGGAGGCAGTCATGGGCACAACATGCGCCATCCAAGCATTCCAGGCCCGCACGATTATCGATTGTTTCACGCGTGCATTTTGATTGCTTTCCTGTTTTACTTAGCACTCAAGTACGTGTTCGTTTGATTTTCTATAACATTTTGTTCATCGTTCATTTTTTCTTTGAAATATCAAATAAAAGGGGCCCGCCTCGTAAGAGATCCTATGATAACATTTGATACCCTTTTATCATTATAAATTTATAATTATATTTGTTCATACATAAAGACCTTAATGTTACCTATGTAACCGATCTAGCCCGAACCAGATATCACTCCTTCCATTATAAGCTCTATAACCACTCAAATCCCCTAATTTCTAACCTTGCATCCTCTTCCATTCCTGACAATCCTCCAAGGAGCCTGAAAAGAAGATGGGTACGAGACCTACTAATGTGAAAACCTCATTAGAGTAGGGGTACTTTTTATACCGGTATTATTCCACTATAAACTATCATTCGAGTGCTACCAATGGGTAGTTTCTCTACACGCCTGTAACACTCCAATTTAACTTAGATCAGATTTACTAAATGTATTATAATGTACAGTTGTAAATAGGATTAAATAAATATTTAAAAAAAGATATTTGTTATGTTTTTATCTTTATAAAGTTTATAGTTTCATGATTTGTTTATTCTTAAGAATTGTTATCATTATTGTTGCTTACAGGCTTTCTTCACTGGAGCCGAGTTATTTCTTTATTCTTTTATGACAGACTGCGCCTTCCCCGTCTCATTGTTTGTATATCTTCGCATAGTTTGAATTCGTAAATATGGTTGAGCTAAATTTAGGTTGGTGGTATGGATTTACATAATCCGATATGTTTTTATTTTTATAAAATCAGGGGTCAGGGTTCTCATTTTCTGATGCCCCCCCCCCGCATGCTGCGGACGCCGGAAGACCCCGAAGAGTGTATACAGTTATAAATAACAATAAATAAATTATTAAAAAAAAAAACTTTTGAACTTAATTTAACTTTTTGAATTCACTTTTATTTAACCTTATTATACAAGAATTCTTGATCATTTAAATAAAATTTTATTGGGTATCGTAATGATTGGGAGATGGTAAGGAATGATTATAATGATCTTGCGAGAGCACGAACCAGCCTCGAGGGAGTTGGATTTAATCAATGACCGCTCCTACTTGGAGCACCTTCGGGTTTTGATTTTGCCGCACTCCACAAAATCGGAACGAGGAAAATAATCAATGGACTGCTGGCGCCGACAGATCGATCGGGCACGGTACTGCTCCCCCCCTCCCACGAAGCAGAACCAGCATTCTTCGACCTTGTTCTCCTGTCATCTCCAGGGGAAGAATTTCATTACTGGATATTATTGCTTTCACTGGAGAGAGGTGTACAAATAAGAGAACAAATTTTGATTTCTCTAGCTCCGGTACCACTGGGAAACGATCGCATTCCTTCCCTATACTCGTTTATTTACTTACTAATATCGAAATTACAAATCTTTGTAGGACTGGTTTCGATAATGCCGAAAATTCCTGAATTTAATATAAAATTTTCCAAACTGATGGCCAAATGGATACAATTTCTTATCATAATGGGATCCAGGGAATCTAAAAATATTTTAGCTATGAGTTATGTTAAAGCCACTTCAAATCGACTATGTCTTTTTGTTGGAAGGCTATAAAATGAACAAAAAACATACTGGCTCGGATTAAACATTTATTTGGTTAATTTAAACATTTTAAAAACTAAAACTAAAATAAACAAAAGGTAACTAACAATGAATATAAGTAAAATTTAAAAAAAGGCTAAATTATGAAAATTACAATAAACTAAACTAATTTACAAATAAACAAATAAATATATAAAATAAATACTAGTCGACGTAGGGTTGCTCCACTCCGATAGGTCAGGGGAAGAGTAGTGCCGATATGTCTAGGTCGCAGCTCTTGTAGCTAAATAAACCGCTGCATGGTCCAAAGTTGGTGTAGTGGCTCATCGATGGTCCAAATATCCAATTTTCATGTTAATATATTGGGCAGACAGGGCTGGTTACACACGTTCCTGGCCAGTAATTATCCGGAATTCATATTAAAGTCGAAACACAGAATTGGTCTGGTTCCGAACTGCAATGATGGTTAACTCACTTAAAATGTCCAAACTATTAAATTTTTTTTAATAGGCACACAGGGCTTAAACGCTACCACCGCCACTAATTAGCCGAAACACATATTATAGTCGAAACACAGAAAAGGTCTGGTTTCGAACTGTAATGGCGACTAAAACTTTCAAAAAATGTCTAATAAAATAACATCAACCAAACGCAGACAGGGCTGCCTAAAGACGCTACCATGGCCACTAATTAGCCGGAACTGCTATAAAAACTAAGATGGTTGGCCCGTTGCTAGGTGACGCCCTAGCAACTGTCTCTATTGCTCATTATAACACACAAATATAATTACACATTTTTCTTTTTAAATAACTAAATCCAATTAAAATAATAAAAATAAAACTAAATATAACAAAATTATATACTACTAAAAATCAAATACTATTTACAATTATTTTCAAGATAATTATATATTATGTTAAAAAAAGTTAATTTCAAAAATGATTTGGATTTTTTTCCAATATAATAGATGTTTTTTAAACTCTCCCACCTCCTAAAAAAGTGATTGCTCTCTACCTAACCAACTTATTTTTATCTCTTAAACCTTTCTTGGATGACTTTAGGCTCCATAGTAAGTAAAGTTAAATTTTCATTTCAGGTCATAAATCGAAAAAAAACTTGGTACCCTAAGTTTTCAGTTATGTTCTAATAGACATTATAGGTTGAATATTTCGAAAAGTTTAATTAATTATCAACACTTTCACTTATTGATACAGCCAAGCTGACACAATACTAGTACAAAATATGGTACGAAAGACATTACAGAGAAGATACTTCTTCCAAGTAATCCCTTTAGTGTTGAAATTCTGTAGAATGGTGAGAAGAATTAGGGAAGAGATGCCAAACAAAGGTCAAAAATTAATCAAATAGATTTAAAAAATTACTCTTTACTTTGTCACAAATAAAATCATTCATAACGCCATATGTGACCAATCAATCCCGAAAAAGATATCCCTTCAATTATAAACTCCTTAACTACCCGAACCCACTAGTTTCTTGCTTCCTGCTTGCCCAAACTCACTCATCTTGCTTCCTCTTTCATTCCCGACAATTTTCAGAGGCGCCTGAAAAGAAGATGGTCACGAGACCTTCTAATATAAAAACGTAATTAAAGGGGTAGTTTCTCTATACGCATGTATCACTCCATTATAAACTGATATAAAATTTACGGTATTGTATTATGTACAGTTGTAAATTTCAATCAAGATATTTAAAAAAATATATAGATATATAAATTAGTTCTTTCTCAGTTACCTAAAACAATTTAATTAAGATATTGCGAAATGTCAGTTGTAAACACATTCTATGCCAAAAATCTTTAAAAATAAAAACACTTACTCATTGTATTCGGACTGAGGATAGAGTCCGATTACAATAAAGATATATTAACACTAAACTGTTAATATACATAAGATAAATAATACCCACTTGTAGCAGATCCTAGGAGCAATGAAATGTGTACTTCAGTATAGTTCAGGAAAATCCTAGCGATTGGTTACTGCTTGTCATTATGTTATATAAATCTTCGAGTGTAGAGAGCTAGCACAGGATGTAGCAACAATGCCTTTTGCTAGCCTATAGTTGTTAAATCAAATAAAATATAAGATATTGAATTCACAAGAAAGGAAAAAGTTTTTAAAAAATAAGTATTCTCCATATATTTATTTAAAAAAATAATAAAAACACTATCTACTGTTCTATTCAGGAACAAGTCTGATTATAACAAGACTTTATTTTCTGTAAACTGTTAATATATATTGGAGTAAGATTACCTTCTAGCAGCACATAAAAGCTCAAAAAAATGGGTACTTAATACTTACATTTGTTTTTGGGAAAAACATAGGGTCTGATCGTTGCCAACCATATCAGGTTGTATAATCCTAGGCTGATGTTAACTTGTTAACTGCACTTAGTTACTTAAAAATGTTTAATTAAGATCTTATAAAATCTCAGCTGTGAACATATCCTACGACGGTTATTAAAATTTTTAAAACAATTAAGTAATTTTACATAAAATTAAAGAACACTTATTAACAAATATATCAGGATCGAGTCCGATTACAATACAGACTTTATTTTATGTAAACGGTTAATCTACACTAGAGTGAGGATATTCACTTGTAAAATATCAAGGAACAATCCGTTTTAGGAAAATCAAAGCGATTGGTGGTTGCTTATGTTGCATAACCCTTCTAGTATAAAAGTCTAAAGTAGGGTGTAGTAATAGTAATTTTTACTGAGGTATGGTTATTATACATAAAATAAAATATAAGAGATTGAATTCGCGAAAAAGGAGAAAGTTGAACGATTGTTATATGTAAGCACATATTCAGAACGGTTGGCCTATTTCTTTTATGTATGTACCTGGAGATATGGGCTTACTAGAAGCTTCTTTGCTACAATAGAACTAACTTAAATAAAGCTGAGTAAGCAGAGGGACTTAGCTTAATTCCATATTCACTCATTAGGAGGCGTATTGTTCTAGCTTCAAAATCGGCTCAGAGCTCACTTCTAGGAATAACTTACCTGAAATATAATTTATAGCGGTTAAAATAACATTCATTATCTTGACATAGTTCTGTTATACTTCCATCTATAAGATTGAGGTATATATAAAAAATACTAGAATGGTAATCGAGGCTTTAGAGTCGTTGGGTTTTTTATGACGACCAAGTCGATATGTACTGTGATTTGCCAAACATTTTTAAAATATTCAAGTACTAAATTTGAGTGAGCAAATTTTAAATTGTCATAGTTTTCGAAGTTCTCCAATACATCAAAAACTTGACGATAAATGTCTTTCATATTAAAGCTCAAGCTGTAATAAAATTTGAGCTGAAAACTCAAAAGATTTGTCGTTCCAACAAAACGATACTATGTGCTTTATCTAATACCAATGATGAAATACAAGTAAGAAATATTTGTAAGATGTTATTCCCTGATAGATAAAGGTGAAGTTGAAGAAAGCTTAGACGACAATAAAAAATGAGGAAATTTATTTGTTAGAATTGATATTGTATTTATGTGGAAACATAATATACCTAAAGTTGATTGAATCAATTTAGTTCTTGTTACATCATACATTACATAATATTATAAAAATTATATAAAAAAAAGGCATTATATCTAATATTTATAAATTCTATGTACATGTTTCCTAGCTTAAATTTAAATGTCACATAATGAGGACGTATACCTTCCAAGTTACAAATTTTCTGTCTTCTATTATCTTAAGAATTAAAACTTTAAAAATAATGTTCTTAAAACTACGCAAAATATGATTATGTTTGTCATAAGTACCATTGAAATTAATTCCTGGCATATAAAGGACGATAATAATTCTAGAACAATTATTATCGTCTGGACTGATATAATAGTTTTGGCCAGCTTTACAGTCCGTATTAAATATGAGACATCCGTGCTATGAGACAGTCAATATATCAAAAATTAAGGGTAAATATAGCACGAAATATTATTTAGGGACTTCAGTCATTCGACTATGTGAATTTGGTCTATCTGTATAAGTATAATCTTTTTTTTTTTTTAATATTTATTTATTGCTATTTACAACTGTACATTATAATACATTTAGTAAATCCGATCTAAGTTAAGTTGGAGTGTTACAGGCGTGTAGAGAAACTACCCATTGGTAGCACTCTAATGACGTTTTACATTAGCTGGTCTCGTTGTCATCTTCTTTTCAGGCGCCTCGGAGGATTGCCAGGAATGGAAGAGTATGCAAAATTAGAAACTAGGGGGTTTGAGTGGTTAGAGAGCTTATAATGGAAGGAGTGATATCTGATTCGGGCTAGATCGGTTACATAGGGAACATTAAGGTCTTTATGTATGATTTTATTTGTGACAAAG
>NW_027105065.1:362846-384410 GCF_000696795.3 Halyomorpha halys
TATATTTTACGTATTTTTATATTAAAAAATTTTTACTCTTGCCATTTTTACTTATTTTTATTCTTATCATTGTATCTTATCTTTGTATTTTTATTTTTATCATTGTATCATTTTGTATCTTTTTAGCCCTGATGAAGCCCTACAAAGTGGGGTGAAACGTCGGAAAATAAATAATTGTAAACTATTTTTGTTTCTCATTTGACCTCAACCCTGACCATCTTCCTATACAACAATTATTTTTATAACATGACACGAGTGCAAGTTCTATCAAGGTCTATTGTGTGTCGTCCTACACTCTGTTAAAACTGCGCAACTGCCTTTGCAGATTTGGGTATTGTAAATAGAACCACCGTTTCGCAAAGCTTGTAGTCTAAAATACGGACTCAACTACAAAAGGAAGTTCCCAATTATGGCTAATGTATCACGTTTATATATGATGTGATAAGCCGTATCATTTTTTTTTGGATTAAAACGGTAAATATGTTTATTTCACGTTAAAGAGCTTTTTATTTAGCCGACAGTGTTCGGTATGTAGTCCTGTCCTACTTGAATCTGGCCCTTCATTGCGCTTATTTTTGTGCAGGGATCACTTAATCACATCTTAGAATATTGTTGCTTCCTGATTTATTTATCTCCCTACCCTGCCTATTAGACAATACGGGTGTTCGCAGAAGTGGGTACAACTCATTGCTGCATATGACAAACATTACATAACTTGCTATTACTATAAAATAAATCTTCTGCTCTTATACTTAGGCCTTGCTGGTGTAGCTTATTCTCTCCTACCCAGGGAGAAATGAGAGCTACTTCCTGATTTTTCTCCAGTATAGTTCAGCCTTTCTATCGGCAATCGCTTCTTTTCATAGCTAAAATAGGGTCAGGTGTTCTCCACTTTGCCCCCTTTTATTAGAGTTTGGACATTAATTACTAAAACCTCAGATTGCAAGACTAAGGTGTTTTTCCAAGATTCACTGTTGATTCTCCAAAACTATAACAATTGTCATTATATTTGTTTCTGAAGACCACAGTTCACCCCCACCTCATCCTCATTTTCAGCAATCCTCTTATACAATATCCGATGTCTTCGAATATTGAAGACATTGGGCAAGATTTTAATCTTATTTTCAGCTTTTGAAGTCTATTTACAAATAGAACTACAGTGCTAAGGGCTTGAAATTATATCTCCAAATATACAGAGGTTTTAGGTTCAATAGTACCTCCATCCATGGAATAGGAGTTCTATAATGCACCATAAAACATGCCTTGGAAATTTCACAAAAGAGCAAACAAACCATGGGTTAAAACCCAATGCATATTAATTACCTATAGAATAAAAACATAAAAATATTGATAAAACAGTTTTCAATTAAAATAGTTTTTTAAGAATATTAGTAAATGAGAAAATCTTTTCATTAATTAGTATAACAGATGGATTAAGTAAATCTAAAAATATATGAACCATTTTTGGATTATTATTCTAACAATTATTTTGATATTTTTGAATACAACAGCGTTTTAATACTCACCGCCCACTAGGAATGTCCTTTCCCTGCCTCATTTCAAATCCCTCATCAACAAGTTAATCCAGCGTTGGTGAAAAATCCTTTTTGTGGAACAATTATTTTTGTTCTTTATTAAACAACTTCAAAAAAAGAAGGAAAAAATAAAGAAATGTACACTAGAGCTTTCCCAACGTCAGGTTATAATTACGGCTTCCATCGTACTACCATCAAGTGTTGGTTTATATTTTAAAGTTATAATTATTTTGTCTAATACTAAAAGATTATAACTTCAAAATGCAATGAAGGGCTCAGCATACCTGCTGTTAGTTAAGTAAATTTTTCTCAGCATAGGTTTAGTTTTGTATCTAAGTTACTATCAACATATAGATTGAGTAGATACTTCAAAATTCAGCCAGGTTAAGTAAAAGCCTTTACTTATGTTCCGTCTATAAATTCGGAAATAAATATATTGTGAGACTATACGATTTTCCTTTCCCTATTTGACTGTTAACTGTAATATAATAACTGTTGGTCCTCATTATTTATAATTTCTTTTACATAATTGGCTCTAGTATTATTTTGGCTTTAGTTCACCTTATTAGTCAACTTAATTACCTTTGAAATGTTCGGTGAGGTGTAGAACAGAGTTAGTATTGCTTAGTTAAAGATACCGCATAGCTTTGGTCTGTCTCGCTCAACAATGTCGAGCTATTTTTTATTTTCAAAACTTTCAATCACGTTTTCGAGTTTTTCCAGAAAAATACAGAGACAGTGGTAAATGTCTGAGCGTAACCGAAAATATATATATATTAATATATATATTAACGTAGGTGTTTGTGTGTGTAATGGGCTAAGGTCTGCTCCCCCCTAGACGAAATCTTGCCTACGCCAAAGATCACATATGTTTTACATATGATGCTTGAACAACGAATAACAATGAAAAAAGAAATACTGAATTTTTGAGTAGTAAAATGTGGGGATATTATTGTTGAGAATTCACTATTGTCTGAGATATATATTGAACAAAAATTTAAAACAATTTGTCAAACGTAACCAGTGTATAGGGATTTAAATGAAAGAAAAGGTGAAATCATGTTTTATTCTCAAACCAAGGCTTAGATCTCGTATAGCGAGCAAAATTATTGTTAAAGAGCTCATTATTATTAACTAAACAATTTGAGAAAATCTTTAAATAATAAATCCAATGAGAAATGGATAGACATTGAAACAGAAGGAGAATAAACAATGGGTTTGAATAGTGATATTTGCTTTTACTTAATCGTTCAAAACGGAGCTCGAGAACTGTAAATATTATTCCTTGCTTCATTTCAATTAATTTCCGTAGATTATGAAAAACGAAGCAAATAATTACACAATCGTTCATTATTTAAACTAATTATGTTAGTTAATTACAAATGATTAAAAGTATTTTGGAATCCGTCCAAATTAAAAAAAAAAATGAATAAATCGAAAAATTGATGGATGTTTGCTGGGGCACCTGTCACTTTTGTGTCAAATCCCGTATATTTGTGTCCACACGTGATATGTTTCCAAGTTCAATAAAATAGTTTAATCGGTAGTTGTATAAAAGGAGTATGTTCGAAAACCATCTTTTAGAAATTTACCATGTGTGTTTTTGTAAATTACACAACAATGAATGAAGCTAGTGTCCATTTATTGTGGTATTGTTATTGTTATTTAATATTAAAGAATAAATAAAACACTCGAGTTTAGGTTAACAGTCGGTTAAGATGGAAAATTTAGTACCAGCTGGTTAAACGCATTTTTTCCGATAAAAATGGTCTTTATTTATAGAACACAAAATAAGTTTAAAAAAAATTTCAGCAAGTATAATAAAAAAAAAATCGAACAAACACTACTTTATTCAGACACAAATATATGTTTTTATAATCTAATTTCAGCACACTCCCGATTATCCTATCAAGTTGACATTTAGTATAAATACATGAACACAGCGATATTGAGATAGTCAGCTGTTTAAAACGTTACAGTCGATTTTAACGAAAATTGGTACAAACATATCTAGTAAAATTGTAAATGTAAAGAAATGAAACGCCTTGTGAATCATTAAACAATGTTTTAATATTTAAATAAAATATTTATTATTATAATGAATAAAAACAAATAATTTTTTTCGGAATTTTCCAAGTCTTATAAAAAAAACATGAACATAGGTAGACGATAATCTAAAAAAAAAAAAAATCGAATAGATAGTTTCAGAGAAAATGAACGGTGTGCAAACGGATTTTTTTTTTTTATTGGATATTAATTTTTTTTTTATTCAAAACATAAATCCTCGAATTTTGAAGGTAGATAAAATTATATTTTTTATTTTTTGCTATGATTGGTTTGATATGGAGAGCCATCTAAATCGGGCACGTATTCACTTAAAGGGTTAAATTTCTGAAAAAAAAGAGATGCCATTATAGTGAAATTCGTTAAAAACCTAATAATCATGACATTAAAATTAAAACGTTTGATAAATTGCTGTGTACGATTCATTTTCGGGATCCTGAGGGACGCCTCTGTTTCCCGTTTTTATGCAGAGCTGAAGTGGCTTTATCCTTCTACCGTCGTAGGTATTTTCTAGCATCCTTCATCTTCCAAGTCATCCATTCCCGCCGACCTTCATACATCTCCGAAATCCTTCAATTCAAATCCTATATTCGCTCCCGCAATACCCGTTCCCGGTCTTCAGATTTATACACAAGGGCCCACCGAACCGCTGCTTTCGATAGATCGTTCATTATCCAATCCTCATCCTTATGGAACTCCATCCCTTCCAACATCCGTCGCTCCAATACCCTTCCTATCTTTAAATCCCGCCTGTTCAATCATTTCTTATCCCTTCAGACTCCATAAAATTGTAAATATGTATATAAACTATTATATCATTCTTAATTGTTTTACATCGTTTTCTTTTCTTTTTTTATTTATTTATTCATTTTTTTAATTGTTCAACTGATTAAAGTAAGAAAGTAACTCATTATTATTTTTTATAATGACTATTTATATTTCTTTGTATTTTTGTTTAAGTATCTCTGAGGCTCCTCAGCCCTTATCTGTCGATTTCTCTGTATTATTCTAAAGGGAGTCGTCGCAGAATAAATGAAGCATTATTATTATTATTACAATTAATTAGAAAAGTGGTATATCTTGGCGTTTTGCATTTTGTTATATGTATAGACATTATAGAATCAATGCACAGTTCAACTTTTGTTCCGATTTAATATACAGTTTGGTTCCAACTCGAGTACAAAAATAGTTAAGCATGCTTGTTAATTTGGGCTGTAAATACAACATAGACAACTGTTTCAGAACGACGATCTAATAAAAGAGCTTGTTTGAAATTAAAATAACATGTAAAAAATTCCAATTTGTTAATATTCCATTCATAATTTATCCCTATCCAATACGGACTAAACCTTTTCCAAACTTGTTAATAAATTCAATAGTTATGCGTGAATTAAATGAATTTGATAGGCTGAAAATGTAAAAATTTTTATAATGATTTTTCTTAACTACACTTTGTCTTTGTCTTTAACTACAGTTTGTCTTAACGTCACTTGTATGCTGAATCCCAATATAAGAAAAGATCACCACGTCATCACTTTCATACATTCACAATTGAACAATAAATATTTAGTGAATGAAATTTTCATTGAATGGTGGTTTCGATATTTTTGACAAATAAGTTCTAAATTTCATTAAGAATAAAAGTTATAATCAATACAGATCTAAATAATTTTATTATTTACTATTATTATTCTCAAATTATATGTTTGATTTATCAAACCAATCTATACTCAGTTTTTTACTTTTAAGTGCAATAATAGTTGTAACGGTGAAAACATCCATTACTGTAAATCAATTTTAATAAATAGATATATTGTGAGGTTGGTACTTATTGTTAGATGGTCCCGTATCAATTTTATCAAATCCTACTTCAGCTTACATCTTTCCTTGACACACCTATGCTTAAAAAATGATTAGTCCCGTTTACAATAAGGGAAAGTAATGCTGGGAGTTAGTGTAAAAAGAGTCAGGTATGATATAATAATTTCATATCTATCTCGATGTTTAACAATCTTACTAAACAAAGTTCAGAAACGATATTCCGATATTATTTTATCGAAATATAGATATTTTGTTTTAAAAAAAAGAAAAAGAATAAAATATTTTGCGGAAATGTTTAAAAATGAATTTTCGATATTTTACTATCATAATTTCGTAATGTTTCAATATTCTACATTTTTATTATTATCGATATCGAGGTTTTTGTTAACGATATTCCAACATCATTTTATTGCAATATAGATATTTTGTTTAAAAAAGGCAAGACAATTTTATAGAGAGCTAAAAGATGAATTATCCATATTTTCTTTTAATGATTCTTATCGATAGCCATATTAATATCAATATCTAAGTTTAGTAACGATATCCCGATATTAAATCAAAATATTGATATTTCCTTTAAAATACTATAAAATGTGTTGGAGAGGTTCAAAATAAAATATGGATATTTAATTAAATCTGTACCGCTACAATCCATCAAGGGTCAGGGGTTCAGTAGTTTGTAAGGAAGTACTGTTTCTGGACCAACGGTTACCCAAGTGGACCCCAGGAGGGCACAATTTTCTGCCCAGCCGGATTCGAACTCCGGTCCTTAAAGTAAGTAGCCACGCGCTTTACCCCGTGGCCACCGCGCTCCCCAAAATATCGATATTTACATTAAATAAATCCATAAAAAGAGTCTTGTATTAATTTTACTCAATTTCATCCCCATCATTGGATCTACATGTGCCGAATTATTTCCCTGACACATCTCTATTAAAAAATAGTTTGTTTATTCCAAACATCAAATTTCAAGGTTAATTAAAGTATACGTAAATACATAGAAATGAGAAAGAAGCTATCACTGCATAGATACCACAGCACTTGGCAGACTTCTTTTTCTCTCCTTTTCTCCACCGTTCTTCTTTCTCAATGCTCAAACTTGGTCATCCTTTCATCACTATTTGCTTCCATCTTCTTTTGTTCTCTTTTTACACCACTCAAGACTTCAATATTCTATTTTAATTTATACAACAAATAAAATTACTATTGTAATTACTTTCCAGATTTCTGGTAAATTTCACTCTCTGATCAGTAGGTACCTTATGGAAGGAAGGGTGTATTATGCTACAGGTTACCAAAACAGTTTCGCCCATTCTTTACATACTCTGAATTGAATAACGACAATTAGATCCTTGAATTGTTTTTCAACAATTCATTTTGAGTTAAATTTAGTGTATACTCCAATATCATAAAGAATTCACTACTTTCTTAATTATTTATGACAAAGTAATTATAGTGATGCCACAAAATACAGATAAAGGTTTTCAGGTACATTGGGGAAGGTACACCTGAGCTGTTTAGAGAGATGGCTGAACATGTGCGGGCGCCAATATTGCGAGATTTGCAGATTTCAATTCCAGGCTGTTAGGAAGAGGCGCTACGGAGTTTGTCAATCGATCAGGTATTCATCATTATAACATATAAACAAGTTAATTAAACAATGGTACGATCCTAACAACTTATTTAATAAGCAATAGTGAAATTTAGAATGCATAAACCTATAAATTTAATGATTTTATTTTATGAAGAGGACTTTTTTTTTTCTTTTTAAACTGTAATACGTAAGCTAAATCGAGTACTAGATAACTGTGTGTGGGCGCCCCTGTATTCATGACAAGACTCGACACGCAATATTGATATATCACGTAGCGTCGAAAGGCCTAAAATAGAGTTTTATTTTTACACCTCAGTTGAGATCTATAGGGACTTCATATATTTATTTTTACTTTTCAAAGCGCATATTAATATCCAATATCTGATAAATTTTACGTGAATAAATAATATACTCACCCTGTAAACAGGTTCTTATGTACCAGCACTAGGTGGGCTCTCAACTAAAAAAGAAAATAATATCAATTAGTAAAAATGAAAAATAAGATATAAGAAAACAATTATAAAAATGAATCTGTAACTCAACCGACAGTTTAAATAAAGAACTTTAATAATTAGTCACTCTAATGACTAGTAATGTTCAAATTATATTCTAATAGCAGTAATCCCTTGATTTTTTACCTTAATGAACCGAAATTCCAGTCTATAATCTTGATTTACTTTGATATTTAATATTAAATATTTGCCTATATTTTCGATGTACTGAATTTGTGTTTCTTAGTCCACCCCCTCAATGCTTTACTTAAACATATGTCCATTGGTTAAATAGTTAGTTATACATAATGTTCTGCCTTTCCTTTGAAATATTTAAGTTATTGAGCGCTATAAGGTTTTATGTAAGGGCCAGTACATCAAAACTACTATAAATGGTTGCCAGGTTGAAAAACTCATTAACTGCAGGTACCTGCCAATACATTGCCTGCATAACTTTTTAGTTTATATAAAATATTTAATCAAAGTTATCCTAAATATAACCTGATTAAAGGAGGTATTTTAATCAAATAACAAAAAGTCGCCATGACTCATTACACTTATCCAATTCAGGGTATGGATTCGACACCCACGACATGGGATGCTTCTAAGATCTGATCTGATCGTCGCCACTATCCTGACGATGGTTACCCTAGGCTTGGCCACTGTCTGCCTCCTAGGCATGAGGTACTTCGTCACTGAAGGTCTCAAGTTAGGGGTACCGGCCCTGTACTCTCAGGTAAGCTATATCCAACAATCCTCAATTGATCATTAAAAGTACTCCCAACAGTGGAGAAGATTGTGGGGTACTACCCAGGACTGTCTGGACTAGGGCAAAGGATGCTCCAAGTCAATATTATTTTATTGCAGCCCGACAAATTGCGTTGCCGTTTAGAAAAGACGGAGGTTGGAGACGTGAGGGAGCCAGAGGATCAATGCAGAGGGCGTCTCATGCAAATGTGGGGAGTACCCGTCTTCTTCTGGCCTGTAGGTTTAGTTATCTTACTTGTTAGTCTCCTTCTACTTTTCTTTTTCAAGCTTACACACTCAAATCCAATGGTAATAATAATAATCCTCTATACGATCTTATACCTCACCAAATAACAATAATTCTCTATACGATCTTATACCTCACCAAATAACAATAATCCTCTATAGGATCTTATACCTCACCAAATAACAATAATCCTCTATACGATCTTGTACCTCACCAAATAACAATAATCCTCTATACGATCTTATACCTCACCAAATCATTCAAAAAATGCATTCTATTCTCGTAACAAACCTTAATTTAAAAAATACTTGGCAGAATTTCCCCACTAATCTCTCCATACTCTATCACAAAAATACATATCATGTTAATGTAGTTGGTCAGATTTTCAAAACATTTATTAAAAAGTTGAGGATTATTTAGAGTTCAAGTAAGCATAGAGAATGTGATGAGAAAACCTGAGGTTCGAATTTAGAAAGAATGTTCAAATCAATGGTTACAGGTCTTCGATCTGATCAGGAGACCTCTAGCAAAAATTTGAGAGATACATAACTGATTGTCATATTCAGGTTTCATTCAAAATGGCCCAAAAATCATACATGCATAAACTGAATTCAAATAAATATCTAATGTATATGGAATAAGAGGAATTCCATCAGCATAGTTGTTTTTGTTAATAAAGCAGAGTACATACTTTAGGGGATTAATTTATACATAAAGACGCCTTTCAAGCTGAGAAAGCTTTAAAATACAATAAAATTAGAATTATTTTAAAACACCCAACTACAGAGGAAACTATTTACATAGCCAAAATCAAGGATGTTGTGACGTAACAATTTAATTATTTAATATTTAAAACATTTCACATAATTAATTCCACTCATATAATAATGAAATAGGTTGTTAAAATGTTATACTTATCTATTATTGAAAATATAATTAATTTAAGAATCTTTGAACTTGATTTTATATTGTCTTAGGGAGTGATACTCATGTTCTTGACAGTGATCGTCCTTGGGTATTTGGCGACGCTATACCTAATGGCGAAGGACCACGTTCTGCCCTGGTACCGCTGGTGGTCCAGGTGTATGATCATCAGCATCATCGTGACGCCGACTCCTGGAGGGGAGGAAATCTTGGAAGACAGCGAACACTCTCATGACCACTGCGAAGAAGCTGTATGAAATGGATATTCCGAAGTACGCTTTCAGAATCCTTTCTCCATTGGTGATTCCAATTTCTTAGGAGACTCAAAATAAAACATTATTTTTTCTTTTAATAGTTAAAATCATTGGTTCGTGTCAGTCCATATCAAACCAAAAAATGATGGTTGAGACGACAAATTTATTGTTTAACTTATGTTAAGTTGAAAAATTGAACATTTTATTTTTTAGTAAGTATAAACAAACCTGAAATTATTAAAAGCTTTAATAGCTCTCGTATATAATCATAAATATCTCAGAAGGACGCGCTTTAGAATCCCAAAATTTATCAGAAAACATTTTTTTTTGTGTTTTGTTGTATTAAGTGGTTAAAATTTTATTAGACAAACTTAATTAGTTTTTATACTCTTATACTACAATAGCACTTCTAGAATTTCTTAAGCTACGTTGACAAATAATCTTTTTTTATTTGTCAACGAAGCTTAAGAAATGTTTTCTAAATATTTTATATTTTTGTAGATGCCTACATTCTAAGGTATTTAAGATCTGAGTGCGATTAAGACATTATAATTTGTGCTTAGCTACATTTAAAAATTTAAAACTAATAAACTATATAACTTTTCCGTAAGGAAACTGAAAAAAAAAAATGTTTTAAATATTATAAGTACAAAATCAAGGATATTGTGACGTCAAAAATTTAATTATTTAATATTTAAAACATTTTACATAATTAATTCCACTCATTCCACCACTGCCTTGGTTGGAAGACTAGTAATGACAAATCAACTCCTCTCCCCTCATCTCAACTCCTCTCCCCTCATCTCAACTCATCTCCCCTCATCTGAACTCCTCTCCCCTCATCTCAACTCCTCCCCCCTCATCTCAACTCCTCTCAACTCCTCTCCCCTCATCTCAACTCATCTCCCCTCATCTCAACTCATCTCCCCTCATCTCAACTCCTCTTCCCTCATCTCAACTCCTCCCCCCTCATCTCAACTCCTCTCCCCTCATCTCAACTCCTCTCCCCTCATCTCTTGTTCTAGAATCTTTTTTATTTGTAGCGCTACTATTTTATGCTCGCTTTATTTTTATTACTTTTTCTAAAGTTACTTTTGAAGTTTATATTTTTATTTCTTTATTCTTCAGTTGTGCATTTTATTTTTTTATTCCCTTTGTTTCCTTTAATATTTAAATAATAAACTATGTAAATAGTCAATCGGCGTCAATCCATCACCGCTCATAATGGTTATACATATCATTTTTTTTTTTTATGTTCTGAAAACTATTTAGCGTCCTCTGGTAATGTTCACTTCATCTCTCATGGCGTACTGCATTCAATCTGAGTTTAGATTCTAAGTTAATTTTTAAATAAAAAAAAAATTCTTTAAATAATAGCATTTTGACTGTAAACCCATTATCAGGATAAATTTCTATGTTCTATTTTGTCTTGTATGTCAAAATTATGGCTTAGTCTTGTACATTAATTAAATAGATCCCAAACATTGTAATGAATGAAAAATAAAATCATAGTCATTCACTTATAATGTACCTAAATTATCAAATATTTCTCATTTGCTGTAAAGAGTTTGCACATTTTCCAGACTTGAAACATTTTATTGTTCTTGTATACTTTGACAAAATTCAGTTTTGATTCCTTAAAGAAGAGTTCTACTTCTAAAGATTAGTCGAAATTATAAAATAAAATATTTAGTTATCGACCTGTATTATTTTTTTGCTTATAAATAATTTAATAATACACAATGAGCAATCGATAATATTATTATGTTGGCGAATTACAGCTCCTCAAGACTCAATTACAGCCCAAGGGCGATAGTAAATAAAAATACAACTGACAATCTCTAGGGAACAAATTACCAATATCACCTTAACACAGTTCGTTAGGCTTTTATGGGACTGCCCCATCCAGTCTCTCTTTGCTTTATAGCCCTATAAGGCTACACCCTATTGGATCTTGAGTGCCCTATCATCTCTCACTTGAAAAATGTATCAATTTATTAATAAATAGAATAAATATCTAAAAAGAGTTATGTTTCAACAAACTATTACATTTAATAACTTCGTGGCGGACCTAAGAAATGGATTTCAACCTTCTTGCTCTGGGTGGAGTAGATTTAGTTTCAGTTTTTAACTTTAAAAAAAACAAAGTTGACATGAAGTATGAAGAATTGACTAAAATAATATTGATGATGCAATATAGACATTAAAATTCAAATCTGCTAAGAAAAAGTCATTTTAAGGCATTTAAATCATCATAATTAAAAATACATAAGATTAATTAGAATCAGTTATCCCCAAAATCTCATTTATGTATAAATTTGTAAATGATATAATAACCGCGATACCAACAAATAATAACAAAAAATAGATATCTATAAAATCTTTTCATTTTCTTAAGATTGGTTGTCATTGTTTAAATAAAATTAAATTTATCCAATTTAAGACTCAAAATACTTTTCTGTTTTTTTTTTTGTTCAAATTATTATTTCATTCATTATTAAAATTCATATCAAAGTTAATTATAAATATCAACATACATTTTTCATAAATTAATTTTGCTTAAAATATCTGCATACTGTTGGTTCAAACTTCTTATTTCTGTTGAATGTAAATAGGCTCAAATATTTTGAATGTATTATTTTCTATATGTATAATAATTGTATTGCCACAAACGAATAGGAGCTGGTTTTTGTTTGCATGTTGCACTAGTTCTGTTTTATAGAGATCCTTCTTGTTTTTTAAATCATTAATGTGTTAATATATTCTATCACCCAACAATTTTGTTTCACCTATATATGTGAATGATAAGCTGGACAATTTAAACTTGGAATTTTATATATCAATTCTGTTCTTCAGTTTACAATAATAACTTTTAAGTTTATTGTTAGGTCTATAACTTAAGCATTATTCATTAATATAATAATCTTTAAATGAATTCTGTATGTTTTCAGATAATCCCTTTACTTAATTTAATCCATAAATTTTTTATTAATACTATTTTGTTTTCAGTTTTATCTTTGGAACTTTTGAGTTTAATATCCCAAATCTTGTAAATTAATTTTTTAAGGTTAACATTTTTTTTTAATAATTTATTTATTGCTATTTACAACTGTATAAATATAAATACATCAAGTAAATTTGATGTAATTGATATAATGACTTGATACAAACATGTGGAGAATATCTCGAGGCCATCTTCTTTTCAGACGCCTAGGAGGATTATTATGTAATAAAGGAGAAGCTAGGTTAGAAACGAGTTGGTTTGGGTGGTTGGGAAGTTTATCATGGAAGGAATGGTATCTGGTTTTGGTCAAATCGGAAACATATGGAACATTGTGGTCCTGATGGATGACATGATTTGTGATAAAGTCAGGAGCATTAAGGAGTTTACGAAGGATTTTGGACTGTAAGGAATGGATTCGGGAGGAATTCGATGGTTTAGTGGAGCCCCATAGCTCAACTCCGTATGTCCAGATTAGCAGGAATATTTTAAATATCTTATTTTTTTACTATATGTAACCTACTTGCATCAGTTATTCTTATTGCTTTTTGATTGTAAACATATTGTAATAAATAATTATTAATTACAATATACCTCATATAGTAAAATTAAACTGGGCACATTTGATTTCATTTAAACAAAAAATAAATAGTTCTAAATGAATTTAACAACTACTCCTCTAGATTAAATTTTACCATGAAATATGAAAAAGGAAATGAAATTAAATATGATATTTTGATAAGAAACTCAAACGGGTAAATAGTAAAAAAAAAATGGTAGCAAAAATCCATCAACTCGAAAGGATACATTCATTATACAAGCCAATTTCTCAAGAGATATAAAATTTATACCGCTAAGAATTTAATAAACCGGGGCTAGGAAATTAATATCCTTACACACCTAAAAGTAGCGCAAAGTAAATTAGTGGATCTCCTGTTAATAATGAGTAACTACAGACTTTTTTGACAACCATTTAAATAAACACAACCAAAACTCCACGAAACCAAGAGTAAGGAATACTATTATACAATACTCTACATACCAACACTTTCGGAAAGAATAACTTTAAACATGGAATTATTACGCCATTACAAACGTGAACTCAATTATTGTATCCAAAATTTACACAAACCCTGAAAACAAAGTTAAATTATACATGCGATCCTATAAAGAGAAATATGATAAATTCTATTTTGAAACCTCAGGACAGCATCTAAAACAGGGGGTGTATCAACTAAAATAGTGTGTGCCTCTATATCAAAAAACCTCCTGCACTCATTTCATAAAAACAGGACAAAATTCAAATTCGATACACCTGAAATCATGGAACATGAAAAATTCAATTTTAAACGATATCTAACAGAAATGATCATTGCAGGAATCGAATCGATTGGATTATAAGAATCGATCAATTAAAAAAAAGATCAGATATAAAAAAATTAAATTCGTGTTACTACAACCTCATAGACACATAAGATACAATTATAAACACCAAAACAGATATAAACAGATTGACAATCTACCAAAAATAATATTTGGGTATGGAAAAAATTGTGGCAAGTCATGGGGCCTACAGAAATGAAACGTCTCGAAATGCAATAATATATTAACATTTTATTAAAGTTGAAGAAAGAAATCATTAGTTTCAGATTAATAAGAATAATTAAAATATAACAGTTGTTTCTTAGGTCAATTCTACCAGCAAAATGTTTTATATTGTCATTACACTCTTCTATTAGGAGACAGGATCTCAATCGGACCGTCACTGCCGGTGTTGTAAATCTCTTTTAACCTCCTACTCTCCTATTATAATATAAAAATCTAGATTCTGCTAGAATTGACCAGCGTTGCTCCTACCACCCTCCCACCCCCTAACACTTCCATTTCATCTTAGCCAAGTTTAACTACAAACATTGTACGAGTTAGTCCTATTAGTTATTGCCATTTCGTAGAACACTTAATTTGTATTGTGTACATTTTAGTGTTGTACTAAATTTTATTTGAATGATTTTCAAGAATCTCTACACATAAATCATTAACAGACAAGAAAAAAAAATCAACATATATTAGGTTGGGGAAAAAGAAATCCATTATTTTTTCTGTAGATGGCTGTAGCGATCTATATCTCGTAAAGTATCGATCAAACAATTTCAGATTTATGCTCGTTGTCAAGGTGACATTTCGCACCAAAAAAATTCATTTGCTGTTTTTTGTTTGGTCCATTCAGTTGTGAGTTACAGAGTGTTAAGGTGGAAGTCAACAAAAAGAAAATTCGATACATTTTACAGTTTTTCTTTGATAAAGGCAAAAATGCAAGCCAGGCGGCTGAAATTATGAACACTGTTTATGGTCTCGAAACTGTAACAGCTAATTACGGGCAATTTCGGTTTGTCGATTCTGTTCGGGTATTTTTGATGTTCAAGAAGCACCTCGCACTGGTAGGCCCGTCATCGAAAATGTCGATAAAATCACAGAAATAATCGAAGTTGACTGGCATGTTACTAGTCGTAGTATCGTCCAGGAGTGTAAAAATCGACAAAAAAAAAAGTTTTAAACCATGTGCACAATGCTGGGTTCGAAAAGGAAGCTTGATGTTTGGGCGCCACACCAATTAACACCAAAAAACATGATGGATAGAATTTCCATCTGCGAAGCCTTAGCCATACGGAATGAAATCGACGCATTCCTTAGACAGATGATGACTGGGGATGAGAAATGGATCACATACGAGGTTATTGGCCCACAGAAGAGGTGTTCTATGAAGACAACGCCAGGCCCCACACATCTATGTTACGCCATAATCATATAAGAAATTGGCATCAAGAGAAGACTGTGATTATCGGTCACTAGAGTTTTTCCGCAATAGGGATGAAGAACAGAGTGAATTATGAAGCTCCCTCTAAAATGGCAATAAAATATAGAACAAAACTATGCATATTTGACCCAAGTCGGACAATATTGCATAATTATATTGTAATATTAAAAGTATATAATATCAAATATAACTCCAATAGATTTTTCTGATCATAACAGTATAATTTGCGAAAACTGGAATCAATGAATTCATCCCAAATAGTCCATGATTTATAGGTACATCTAAATTACCTTGTCCGAATCAAATTTATTCCCGAATATAATTTTTTTTTGTTCAATAAAATTCCAACTTTTCAAATAGAACTGTGTATGTTCGAATGTTTTGCTGGTAAAAGTGAGAGAGACACACTATAGAAGGGAGAAGACAATGCAAGGGCTAGACAAGCGCTGACGGAAGCTGATTGTGTCGGTTATCAGTGCTGGCCCACCCACCTCCCCTATTCACTCACACCTATATTCCTCTTGGCCTCGTTCTTCTATTCCAATGAAACTTCTATATCAACTACAGTCCCTAAAGAGTAAACTACTTTATCAAAACGAAAGGTGAAGTTGATTTACTGACCACCTGTATGAGCCGATTGAAATCCCGAGCAATTAATTATATTAGATTAATAAATTGGCTGGTAATTTTAAGTTTATTCTCTATCTCACTACTATAACTTGCGTTTGTAGAATATTAAAATTCGATAAATCCATCGGAAAGGAAATATGGGTAAAAAAGTTCAAACTATTGCTGGGCCTATTTATTTTTATTGAAACTGTAAATCATAAAAAATAACTATTTGCAGTTAGAGGTGGATACAGACTATTTTACTTAAATACTCGCTCTTTTATTTTTTGTTTAACCTCTTAAGGTTACCCTATAAGTTACCACCATATTTTAGCCAGAGTGTGAAGGTTGAATTTTCATAACGAATGCCGAGTACTTTAGACAGTACTTCAGTTTATTATTGATGAGTATAAGAAGTACTCAGCTTTCTCTCATGAGTACTTCCTATTTACTCAGATTTATTTTACGTAGAGTATTTTAAAAAGTACACGAGTAGAATTTGTTATCTATCAGATGATGAAAGGTAAACATTTAACATTTATGTCTTAACAGTACTCTCGCACTAGTTTTGGCGTGATAGTTTAAAGTATACGTAATGTTAGTGAAGCAACTGTCATGTTAACTGCCACATGTAATTGAACCATCGCACTATATTTTCCTTATCAATTCTAACGAATATAGGCAATAAAACATTCTTATATATGGTTGTTTTGATTATTTCTGAACCTCGAAATGATTCTATTTTTTTCTAATGTTTTTAACCTTATAAAAAATAATGGTGTAGGTTTGAAGATATCCGATTCAAATAATTAATATGCCATAGTGAGCGGCCTAATTATAAACATTACTATTAATAACAATATTTGTTTAAATACTCCTGCAATAACCTTATTTACCAGCATTTATCCTTAGTTTTACTATATTCTACTATTTCAAACTATATAATTTTATTCGAATGGAATTGGGAAAATGAATGTTACAATAGATATTAGATTTAATAAAAGATATATTATTAAATGATTGATTTTACAGAGAGCTGAAAAATTAATATATTACAGATTTATAATACTTATTTACTATAATTTATTCAAGTTCTTGAGACTGGTATTTATCTACTAAATAAATGAAAAGGTATCTTCATTAAGTCTCAACACTCTTTATTATATCATTATTCCAACGTTTCGGCCAATTCGGCCATCCTCAAGGACAATCTAAACATTTAGCAGCTTATTATGTATTAATTTGTAACAATTTTAAAAATAACATTATTATTAATAATATACCATATCTTAATTACAAATTCACACCTCATATCAAAATTTAAAAAAATATTTTACACAGGTCATCAAATTCAAGTCAAAATCACCCCATGAAAAAGTCAATTAATAGAAAACAAATTAATTATTAATAAGTTTATGTCTAGTTACTAATTTTTTTAGAACTTCATTAATTTTTAAAACTTTAATTTTAGATTAATACTACACTATCTACTATTTGATAAACAAACTATTTATAACCTTCCACAAACTCAGATCAGTCTTATTATTATTTTAATTCAAATTGTATTTTGGTTTAAATCTTTATTTATTCCAATTATTAAATTCATATTAAAATTAATTGTTAAAACAAAAATTTTTCCCATATTTTTCATAAATTTATTTTACTTAAAATCTCTGCATAATGTTGGTTCAAATTCCTTGTATCTATGCTGGTGCAAATTCCTGTAGTAGCCTATACAACATTTTTTTTAAATTTTGATGTGAGGAGTGAATTTATATTTAAGGTATGATATGCCAATATTAAAATTGTTACAAATGAATACTTAATAAGCTGTTAAATGTTTAGATTGTCCTTGAGGGAACGGTGGGCTATTGATATAATAAAGAATGCTGAAACCTAATAAGGATACCTTTTGATTTATTCAATACTTATTTAGTTAGGGTGTGATATTTTTATAGAATATCCGGAAGAAACCCCAAAGCGTTGGGAAAAACAAAGAAAATAAAAGACGAAAATAAAGGAATTTTTGTAAGAATTTATCACTGTAAAAGAAACTGAAACCTATTTCTTCCTTTTAAAAAAAACAGAGCTTAAGTTATTAAATATGGTTTCACTTTTTACACATACAATTTTTAAAAAGATGTATGAATTTTTTTATTTTATTTTATTCGTTTAAAAAATTACATCCAATACGGTCCGACCAGATGACAACATTTATCGGTCGGTGCCAAAATAACACATAAAATAATAGACATAAGTAAAATTTAAATATTACAGAATTGACTATTAGGACCTTGTGGAGGCTATACAATTTTTAAGATAGATAAGTACAATATTAATTGGTCTCAAGCGCTACAGCTAATAATTTAATTAGCCACTACTAAAATGAAAATGAAAAAATAATTATTAAAAAATAAAATAAAATAAAATAAATAATAATAAAAATAACTGAAAAGATTTTGAAGTGAAAAATAAAGCTGCAAATTTACAATTAGCGAATTAATATAATAATGAAAATTAAACAAGTTGATACAGAATATTATAAAAATAAGGATCTATTATAAATTAACATATATTATTAATCACAAAGGTTTCAAAATTGTGACAAGAAACTATTTTGGGCTTCTTCAGGGCTAATAAGAATGGTGTTCTGTACCAAGTTGAATAACCTGTTGGTACAAGATGAATAACCAATAGAACTACAACCAATGGTGTTGGTATAGAACACCATTCTTATCCCTGACGAAGTCCTGCAAAGTGGGGCGAAACGTTGGTTAACAATAAATAGTTTTTTGTTACTATTTTGAAACTTTTATTGACCGCCACCCGGACTATATATAAGAAAACGTTTTCTTTATAAAAAACACTTAGTCATTGCTGTAACGGCTTTTTTAATTCTGAGTTTGACCACCATTTGCGCTGCAACCAATAGGCGCTCGATCTTCCAGCGAACAGGTTCGTTTTTATTCTTCTTTTTTGTTTTCTTTCCCCTTTCTTTATTTTACTCTTTCCCCTTATTTTCTCCACTTTTATCCATTTTCCTTACCCGCGTTATAAGTTATGTACACTATACTTATAATTTGCCTCTTTATCATCTATTATTGTTACATATATTTTCTTTCTCTCAATTTTCATTTTCTTTTCATATTTAAATTTTAAATTAATAATAACTAATATGTTCATACTTCTTTGCATTATATAAATTTATTTTTATTTCATTTCCTTAAGTAAGTTATTGTACCCGCTTTTTCAATTACCTATGTATACATTTTATTTCCCGCTTCTCTCATCACTTCATTTTATTAAATCTATTTTGTAAAATTATTCATTGTATGTGTAAAATTATTCTGTTTATACTTTCTTTTTATATTTTTTTATTTTTCTATACTTACTGTGGTTATTATCTTGTTTTGTTTTTAGCCCTGAAGAAGGCTAGAAACTCTAGCCGAAACGTCGGCACATTAAAATAAGTTAATCATACTTATTTGTGTTTTCATTGACCGCACCCCCAACCATCTTCTCCTCATTTATTTCTTTTTTAGTTTTTTTTTTCTTTTTTGTGGTTGATTTATTTATAAGTTCTTTGGGTAAGCGATTGAACAGATATAGTTTAGGGTACGTTTACCAAATTTATTGTTATAGGGTGGTTCGATAAATTTAATTTTTTTCTAATTTAGATATATTATTTCTTTTTTAAATAAATTATTATCCATAAATTTTAAGATAATTCTATAGAAATAAAATGGTTTAGGTTGTACAGTACAAACGATTTTAAGATTTTCTGTTTATTATTTCGGTGCGTTATTGTCCTTAATCTTCGATTTTGTGAATTTGAAAGTTTCGATAAATGACTATCCACTGCTGTAAGTTCACATGTCCACATAAAACCACTTATCTTCTTTTAGTCCACTATTTACAATTTGTTATTTTTTTAATAACAAGAAAATTCAATTACATTGATCAATACAGATCAGATATACTTTGATTTATTTAAAAAAAATTTAATTGTTTATTGCTAAAAAAAAGTTCGTTGTTTACTAATGTAATGATGAATGGAAAACTCTCGGAGCGTATAAAGTAGCTTTATCAAAGTTTTAATATATTCGGAAAGTAATAAAATTCATGTATACATAGTTTAATTATTGCCTCCCAGGCCTTTGCAGAGTTAGCCAACAGTGGATTTCAATGCAAATATCTAACTTTAATTAGATAAAAGGCAAAAAGGTTATTGGCTCTGTTGAGCTATTGTGAATTCAGTAGCTCCATGGCACGTGCCGGTATTCTGTCCCAACCTCTGTCCCATCCAATTGTAATCTCTACTCATCATCCTAACTTTTCCACTTTAATATCAGACTTGCGGATAAAAATAAAATTAATTAATTGCATATTACTTGTTTTTTTATGTTTTCAGCGAAAACCCCATGGATTGGAAACTTAATTTAAAAAAAAATTATTAACTAATACTAATTTTGCATTTCGAATCATATTTAAGAATATTTTTATAATTTTGGAGACAGAAAAAAAAAATAAAAAAGCTATAGGAATACACAATTAGAAAAAATTTAATCATAAAAAATATTACGAAATCGTTGTCAACTTTAAAGGCATCGAACAACTCATTTGTTCTTGACTTTGGGACAAACAGTTTTTACATGTTTTCTTCATAAGGAAGTCTTAGGGAAACATATCACAAGAAAGATAGTCATAATATGTAAAATCTATGGAATCAGAAAATTAAATTGCCCTTCATACATAAAAATTGAGGTAAACTTTATGCTCCATAAAGGCACAGATGGAATTTAGGGAGCTTGTTTTAGTTTTCGTCTGTCGAAAGTGAGAACTTATTACTAATTTTCCGATATTATTATTATTCTATGGGCACAACAGACCATGGAGGCTTAAGTCTCAATATTAGGAGGTAATATTCCCAGTATTAGGAAATACAATGCGCGTTTCTTGACGTGATTTTTTCGCAGGGTGGATTCGTCGCTCCTACGCCTATTTTTGTGAGTGCCACCCATTGGCTAACGGGCCTCACAAATGCCCGGGGAGGTTGTCAGTCGCTATTGCATTATTTTGTGCTTGAAAAAAGTCCGGGTGGGACCGGGATTCGATCCGACAACCTGTGGATTGATAGTCTGGCGCGTTTCCACGCTGCCCCTATTTTCCGATATAGTAAAGAATAATTTAAAATCAATAATAAAAAAATTACTTTCTCATAATTTAGGAATCGCATATTAAATATTTCAATTTAAATAATCATAAGAATAATAAATATAAAAAGTGATAAATAATTAACCTGAGTACAAAAGCCCGGTAAAAAAGTAATTGTTGTTGTTGATTGTTGCTTAAAGGCTTAAAACCATCTGGTCATCAACGCCTATGGGATGATAAAAGTAAAAAAAAATTAATAATAAAATAAATAAATAAATAAAAAATAGAAAAATAAAAAAAAATTGAAA
>NW_027105065.1:387600-440911 GCF_000696795.3 Halyomorpha halys
CCCGGGGTCCTCGTCGGTAAACATAGAATAGTCCGGAATTGATGAATCGCTCCCCTCTACGGCCAAATTAAGTAGTTGTTCTGATGGGGTGAAAGATGTGATGTGAGATGAGGTAATGGATACGGAGGAGGTGGGTGGGAGTGAGGAGGTGGAGGTAGAGGTAGATGGGAGTGAAAAAAGTAATTTTACATTATTTATTATTTATACAATACATTAAACTATCTTTAATTTGAGTGCTAGTAGACATCTGGACGTCTCATGGTTTCTGAGATATAGATTATAGATTTCCCACAGTAAATTCGCTAACTACTGATTTTTCAGTATATTTTTTAAGAAATGTTGCTTTTAAAAAAATATTTAGGATACTTTTGAACGTATAACAATAATAACTCTGTTATCATATTTCAGTAAATTTACTCTACTTAAGATGAGCTATTAGGTTTTCTATTACGATAGGTAGTTTCAAAGATAAGGAGCTCAAAATTAAAAATTATTTTTTTAACGTTTTGAAACAACCTCCATTTTTTATTTCCCCTAACTAAACTTATAAGCTGATTCATCAACTTTTAACTGTAGTTTATACATATTTTTCATTAAATTAATAAAAACTTATGGTGAAATAACTTGCTTTAGATAACTCGTTGTCTATATTTTCTGCTTCCATGGTATTAACATCAACTATCTAGTACAATAACTAGATAGTTCCAAACACAAGTTCCTATGTAGTCGTGCTAGGTATAGCTCCAGGAGTTCCAAACCAGATAGTACAAGAGCCGGGAAGAAAAAAAGGCAGTTATCTCACCCCAATTTTTTATTACTTTAATGAAAACTATATTTAATTACTAGACAAAACTGATGAGTCTGTCAAGTATAGCTGGGGGAATAAAAATGGCGGCTGTCTCAAAATCTTAAAACATAAATAAAAAACCTTTAATTTTTTATTCGGAGCTCTATATCTTAAAACTACCAACAATACTAGAAAATCTAAAAGAACATTATTTAAAGAAGAGTAAATTTGCTGAAATATTAGCCCTAATAGAGCTATTTACGTACAATAGTTCTCGACAAAGCTAGTTTAATGTACTATAAAGTAGTTTATGACCTTAACCTTCGTAGGAATAGTAGTTTTCATGATATTTGATAAAATAAATTGATTTATAGTTGTTCGGACAATAAGTTTGATTCATGAAAAACATTATTTCAGAAACCCTTGGACGTACAGATGTCTGCTGCACTCAAATTAAATTTACCATAAAATAGCTAATAATTTTTATCTTTGTAGGAGTGGTAGTTTTTATGATATTTGACAAATGCAAAATGTAGATAAAATGTTGTATTTTTGAAAGAATATATCTCTAGACCTATAAGACGCACATACTTCTATGAACACTCAAATTAAAAGAAATTTAACTAACTATAAAGTACTTTACGACACTTATCTTCGTAGGGGTAGTAGTTTTTGCGATATTCACATATGAATATAAATTTGGCCGAACAACTATAAATCAATTTATATTAGCAAATTTCATGAAAGCTACTACTCCTACGAAAATAAATATCATAAACTACTTTATAGCTCATTAAACTAGCTTTAATTTAAGTGCTAATAGACATCTGTACGTCACATAATTCCTGAGATATAGATTTCTCAAAGTAAATTAACTAACTACTGATATTTCAGTACATTTTTATTGAAAGTTTCTTTTTAAAAAGTTACATCTCGAGAATTATTGAACGTAAATAGTTCTATTAGGGCTTACATTTTAGCAAATTTACTCTACTTTAAATGATGCTCTCTTAGATTTTCTATTGTTGTAAAGATATAGAGCTCCAAATAAAAAATTAATTATTTTTAACGTTTCAAAACAGCTGCCATTTTTTATTCCACATACCTCCACTTGGCAGATTCATCAATTTTGACTAGTAATTATACCTAGTTTTCAATTAAGTAATCAAAAATTGGGGTGAAATGATTTGCCTTATTTTCTCATCTTGGGCTCTTGTACTAAGAGGTCTCATAAGTTCTCTCTTTACCAGAAACCCTCACGAGACGTATCCTTAAGGAAAAGGATACATTTATCGTGTATGTCTTATTTGTTTTACCTAATTTGGGAGAGGAAAGAACGAAAACCTATTTTATCGGTTTTAGTAAGATTTAACAAAAACAGATCAGTGTGAGGCTGTCTATAACATATTCTTCATATAGCCTGTTATACTCATAACGTTTTATGTTTATTACTTTAATTTAAATGTATTTTCTTCCTTGTATTCCCGAGTCAATGTTTTTAGATATGTGTTCTTAATTATAATTCAATGTCAATTATAACTTTAGTTATCTGTATACGAACGAGTTTGAATCCGTGGTCAGCTCCTGTGGGTTCTTGGAGCCCTCCTGGGGTCCACCCAGCCTCTTAAACTGGGTACCTTTAGTTGGGTAAAAATCTGGCGGTCGATCGTGATTCTAACCAAATCACCTCCTGCACAAACGTTGGTCTAGTAACAGAACTTTTTTACAAGTACTGAACCCCTAGCTCTTTATGGATTGTAGTGGTACAGGTTGAAATTTAATTTTTGAATTTTTTGATTTAATTTTAAATCTATATATGAAGCTATATTATATTTGCATGAATATATGTTATTTGAATATTTAAAACCTTAATTTATTTTTTAAACGAATTTTATTTCACATTTTTTAAAGGAAAAAACAATGGTTAAGTAGAGGAAAAAGTTAAAATAAAACGGAAATATATAAAGGAAAAAGAAAGAAAACCACATATTACTACTGTGCATTTTAGATTAATTATGTATAGAGAGAGAAGAGAAAGAAATACTTTATTCATGCTGCCCAAATACATCGGGTTGCTACATTACACAGCATACTGATCAATCCGTGACTGGACAAATATAAGTTACATATTTTTACATGATATAATATAATAGATAGATAACATTTTTTTTTTTCTTCCACAGTTTTCTTTTACTTTTCTTTTACAATTAATATCAGTCTACAAACTAACTTCAAGTTTTTCAATTTATTCCTTTGATTTTTTTTCTTTCCCTTCTATTTCACAACCCCTATTTCATTTGATCAATAAATATATTAAGTTTGGTAGATAAATAATTGCGAGAAGTGAGAAGCATCCAAATCCAGTTAGAGAGAAAACTTTTTCCAATAAAGAATTTCTCTCTGCAATAGATATTAAACATAGGAAATCTTAAATTCCCTGTTTCATATCGATGGAAACACGCTGTACGTTTAGACACGTAATTTAAGCACACAAAGGGCTAACCTAAAAACTGGATTGCGCAATGTGAAGGGTTCCAGTTGGCCCAGTTCGATTCAATAGGCTGCCCTTCTTGCTTCTCCACCCTTCGCAGTATAAAAAATAGGGATAACTCATTGTGACACAACAAATAATTCAAAAGACTATATCAATCACAACCGTGTTGAATTGATTTCATTTTGGTAAAGTCTCCGATCTCAAAGTAGTTCAAGGCTCTAGTTACCTAAATATAGATCGCGTGGCTCGACCCTTCGTCAAGACAGTGATTCACACTGAAGTTATAACAACACAACATTCAATATCAAGGCAAGGTGGACAAAGTAGTATAAGTCAGTAATTGGCCGAAAAAGTTTTAAGCCGGTGATTTTGCAATCTTCAGAGCATTTTATCCACCATAGTTAGTTCAATAAATCTACTCTTCAATAACCCAGTTTTCGGTAGAAGAATCATGTTGAGTTCAAAATGTCCTAAATCCCGTAATACATACCTATTTTGACCAATTTGCTAATTTTTCCCCTATAAATATAAGTTACTGTACATTCAGAGGGATCGATCACTTCTAAATAATCAAAGAAATGCCGAATGTAGACATTTAAAAATTGCAATTAGTAACAAACTGATTTCAATCTAAAAAATAAATAATATATTAGTAAATAAACAAATTAATTGTTTTAAAATTTCCTTTAAAAAATGCAAAACGGCGAGAGATGGGAAACAGATAGAGCTCTCAAAAAGTATTTCTCTTAAACCTAATCAGTCACATACAAATTTTTATGCTCTAACTCCATTTAGAGGGATTTTTACAAATGCAAAAAGCAGCAACAAACGGCGAGGGTGAACGAAAAAAGTTAAAATCCCTAAAAAAGAACTTTTCTGACACCAATTCACTTTGCGTATATATGTATACGTACTTAACCCCTAATTGAGCTGTAAAGAAAAGCAAACCTTATTAGCCTCCGAAAAAAATAAAAAACATCTGGAAAGGACGAAATTTAAATAAAATTCACCCCTACTTTTATGGTATTGTTCTGCCTAAAATAAAACCCTAAATATCGAATTTTAGTCCCCATTTAAAGGGAGCCGTTGAACTTTCCTAAATGTAGTGGGAAAATAAATAAATATACGTATCAAATATCTACTAAACCACCAAAACCATGTTCTGGAAACCGCTGTTCTCCAACGTTTTTGGACAAGGGTGAAACGTTTTTTGAGGTGAAAACATTACGTGGCTCCATTGTTGGGCTGAAATAAAATCGCGGGATCGTTAAAAACTCTGCTAAATAATTTTTTTTTTTCCTTTTTAGTATCTTGAGATAGGGACATTTGCTTTCGGCACTCCTTGCATAAGCTTGTGACAAGTGTCGCGGCTACCACTTGCGAAGCACGCCCTAGACCGTTCCAGGCAATGAAACGGACATAAAATTTACCTTACCTGCTCAATTAGTGCATTACTTTTATACATATTAGTCATTAAATGGTCAGAGTTAGAGCCTGTATGCTAGTTTGGAGGAAGGAGTATAATGGAGATGATAAGCTGGCAGGACAAGTGAGGCCAAAAAAGGATTTTCCCCTCATTTCTGTTTGAAAAGTGATTTAATTGTTTTATTAATGCTTAAAAACCAAGAAAAATGGGCGAAGGGCGGAATATTGAAACTCCCAATAGGCACTTACAACACATAAACTCAATTCACTCAAAAATTCTGAAGGCCCTTACTCAAAATGACGATATATTATTATAAACAGTAACAGTGACAAAATATCCAACGATAAGAGAGAAGAAAGGGTAGACTGTTCGATAAACGGTGGCTGGTACCAGGCCGAAAGGAAAAGTCCATTACTCTATCTTACACAAGCATGCGTGTCCCATTTATCTTGCAGTTTTAATTGAGTTTCACATTGCCCGGATCTTATGAATATAATTTGAGAAATACAAAGTAAAAATCCGATGCCGTTTGCTGGAACAATCGTTATATAATTGTAAACCGGCACGGTGTAATCCATATCCTAATACATCAGTACTTTGTAAAGAAGTATTGTTACTAGACCAACGGTTGTGCAAGGAAGTGATTTAGTGAGAATCGCCCTCGACTGCCAGATTTTTACCCAATTAAGGGTACCCAATTTACGAGGCTGGGTGGACCCCAGGAGGACTCCTGAATCCTCAGGAGTTGACTCACGCGCTATTTTCTATTTACAATTACTATATTCACCCTTGGAAAATATTTTACCTTTGCAAAATTCTTTCGTAGTTTGTGTTTATTAAAAAAAAAATGTTTAATATTTTTTCGCCATAAATTGATTTTGTATTAAATTAATTAAAAGCATGTATGATTTATTTTTGTATATTCGCGACCAACTGGTGATTTCAAATCGAAAATTATGCTTATTGAATTTTACTCTCCTAGATTCGCTATCATTGACCCTATGCGACGTTCCAAACCATAATGCGTATCAGCAATTCTATGATAACATCTAGAAAAAAAGAAGGTAAAAATTTAAATTTAATGTTAGTTAATAATTATCAATACATAACTTGATTAATTTACGTTACGTACACAGGATCTTTCGATTTTAAGATCCAACAACCGCCCTCTATACTTGATCTCATAATTCGAACGAACCCTTAACTAAGGCACAAAAAATAAAACAAAATTTATAAAAGAAGTATTTCACCTCCATTTTGATTTCAGAAACAAAAATAATTAAAATTTGGAATGAGATTGAACTGTAATAATAAATACCAGGAACACCTTCGTCGAAAAATCTATGCATTAATTCGTAAAAAAAAATCATCAAACATTTTGGGGGTTGCCTATTTTTATTTTTTAACTAATAGATAAAGCGTCTAATTTTTTTAAATTTATTTATTGTAATTTACAACTATTCAAAAAAAAAAAAAAAAACACTTGAATATCTTAGGAAGGAACCACCCAATGGGGGTACTCTAAACATTAATTTAAATTAGGAGGTCCCGTGGCTAACTTCTTATCAGACGCCTCAGAGGATTATCAGGGATTGTTAAGGATTAGAGATTAAGAACTTGTGGGTTAGGATGAGTAAGGAGTTTGAAATGGAAAAAAACGGGATGCTAAAGTATTTGTGGGTGAGTTTATTTTTAAGTTTATAATTTAAATAGATTGTCTAAAATTTTGAGGATTTAGAAGGGGACCTTCATGATCCTCATAGTATTAGTTACAAACATGTAGAAAAAACATATATACCACCTAAAAAAAGAATTTATTCAAAATATCTTCATAATAATAAGTTTTGAATGAATTCTTAAAGTCGGAAAGAAGTATACAGGTAAGCACAAGAAGTGTAAAATGATGCGTTGATTTCTTTAAAACTTGAATAGTATAAACATTTTATTGTCGGTTGTTTCGGACTCACGAGGTATTACAACTTAAGCGACGGTAAGTGAATTTCTACGTGTAACATGGCGATGGTTAGCAACATTAGCGCCGTCATTGAAATTGAGCACACGAGTGGACTGACTGAGTAGACTCCGTACAGCCTTCGATGCAGACACCCCTCGTTCAAACAATGGGTGTTCACAAACCGGTTGGTTAGATCTGGAGTCCTGGAACCCTGGAGGGTCTTTCCGTCCGCTCTAATTATTCACTCACTCCAGTTCAGTAACTAACCTGCTATCCGATAGAACCATAATTCATGTTTAGGATTAGTAAATGCATCAAATTTTAGTTAAGGTCAGTATTATTGTAAAAGATATTTTATTTAATTATTTTAAAAGTTTCTGACAGTAATCATAAAATTGAATTGATCTATACCTATATACATCTAGATTGGAGTTTCAATGTCACATTATATGATAAAAATGCTATTAAGATAGCAGGATACTGAATGCCACTATAGTTGACAATATGCCAAAAACCAGATAAATTGATAGAATCAACAAAGATGTGAAAGAGATGCGCGCAGCGAACTGGAAAGAAGTAGTCCAAGAGAGGGAGGTGTAGAGAAGGTTGGTTCGGGCGGCCAAAGACCTACAAGGTCTCTAAGGCCAACCGAATAAAATATAAATAACATAAAGCTGTGCCACTACAACCCACAAAGGGTCAGGGATACAGTTCTATGCATGGAAGTACTCTTACTAGACCAACTGTTGTGCAAGGAGGTGATTTGGTTAGAATCATGCTCAACTGCTAGATTTTCCCAAATTAAGAGTACCCACTTAATGAGGCTAGGTGGATCACAGAGGGTGTCCGAACCTTCAGTATTTGACTTACGGCAACAGTAGCAACTTAGCAAAACATATTCTCGCTACAATTGGTTACTTACCATTCCTTCTACCATTTTCTTTTCCGATTTCTATATTATTTACTTTACCTTCTTATTTGGTAACAAGTAATAAGTACAAGTGGTCGATTTTTAATTTTGATCGGCAATTTTTTTTTTATATAGTTCGGATGAGTTCCATAATAGTGAACACTATAAGGATAGACCATACCTTAGATATGTTACCAAGGACTAAAGTACACGTTGTTTTTCTTTAAGCTGAAGTTTTGTTCCCATAAGATGACTAATAATTAACAATGTTTTTCTTCATTAATTTGATAAAAATAATCATACTAATAATCACCTACGACTTCCAAGAAAAATCTTTATACTGGGAATCCCGACATTTTAAACTCCCGAAATTACGTTCAATGATAATAATGATTAAATAATTGGTACCAAGCTAATGGCTGACGTCGTCAAAGCAAATTAAAGCTCTTTTGAAGTAAGCCATTTCTCTGAAAAATTAAACGGAGCAGAACGCTCCCCCTCCGCTCTGAAGATAACGTAACGCTGAATACGTGTTTCAGCTATACGTCTATTCTTGGTGCTATGAATCTTTCTAAAACGTTTTAGCTAGAAATTAATAATACGACTAATACATTTGTCAGTTAGATATTATTATTTGGCTACTTCTTTCCACATCTTAGTTGTGAAATTCAAAATCAATTAAAAAAAGAATAGATTGGAGAAGATGGTCAGGGGGTGCGGTCAGCAAAGAAACAACATAAATAAACCAAAAATATTTATTTATGCCGACGTTTCGACCTGATTTTCAGGTCTTCATCAGGGCTATAAAAACAAAAAGACAACAACCATCATTTAGAGAGAAAAAAAATTATATAAATACAAATAAAATAGATAAAACTATATATATAAATAAAATAATAGTAATAAAAATAAATAAATACAAATATGTAAAATAAAATAAATAATAGTCTAAAAATTTGGAAATATACACAATAATGGAATGAAAAAATAAATTAGTTGATTACTATTTATGGACAAGACAGTAGTTAGTAATCAACTAATTTATATTTTCATTCCATCATTATGTATATTTCCAAATTTTTAGTCTATTATTTATCTTATTTTACATATTTGTATTTATTTATTTTTATTACTATTATTTTATTTATATATATAGTTTTATCTATTTTATTTTTATTTATGTAATTTTTTTTTCTGTCTAAATGATGGTTGTTGTCTTTTTGTTTTTATAGCCCTGATGAAGACCTGAAAATCAAGTCGAAACGTCGGCATAAATAAATATTGTTTTGTTTATTTATGCTGTTTCTTTGCTGACCGCACCCCCCGACCATCTTCTCCAATCAGTAATCTACGGTCAACTATATACAGCTCATTAAAATCTCCTCCTCATTGAAGGATCTAATCATGAAATACAAGCTGAGAAACAAATAAATATTTTAGTAATAAAATAAAACACGTACTGGGGTGTGGTAGACTCCTCGGGTATACTATCATACACTATACTGTTGACATCAAAACTTCCTAGCAAAAGATATATTAGTAGAAAAACTTTTTCATAACTGTAAAATTATACTGTAGAAATTATACTCCCCTTCTGCTACTTTTGATAATTTTTTTGCAGAGTGGAGTGTGATAAAAAAAATGTGAAACTATATAATATTGTTTTAATAATCAGGATTGTATTTTATTGTGTCATTGCAGCCACTGTCTGGTGCGGTATGCTTTCCATGTTTTTCTTTTTTAAACGAATTAGAATAAATATCTTTCTTTGCGATTAAGACTGTCATCAAATTTAGGACTCTTTCTAGTTATTTTTTCCACACAAATTTGGAGATATAAAAATTGTATTAGGTACAATTAGTAATCTACTCATAATATTAATAAAATAGATGCATTTAACAGGGGTAAAACCGTGGAGAATAGTCAATTTTATTTCAATTTTTTATTTAATATAATTTTATTTATTCATTGGTGATACGAACTACTCCGATCAAGTGGTTAGTGTCCACGATTCGAGTCCTTAGTGTTCGTACAATACATATGTACTGAAACAAATGAGGAAAGAAAATATAATAATAAATGCAATAGAGAGATGTTAACTGCAATAATAATAATAAAAAAAAGTTAAATAACATATCTAATAATTGCAAAATAACGGTAGTTTTATTATACATTAATTAAATTTTTTATCACTTTTTTTCATGATTTTTGCTGAATGGAGGTCTCATTTGAAATTAATTTACACTAAGAAATTAGAAACAGTTATGCAACAGTGTATAATTTGTTGTGGGAGAATAATAAATTAAATAAACCCTAGGTACTTTCCAGTCCACGCTAGAGAAGTTTAGAGGTCAGGCTTACTTATAAGCTTGGGAACTTAGAGGTTTGGGGAAGTTAGCTTCAACTCTAGTTATTGAATGTAGAAGGGTAGTTTGTAGTTTTCTAGGTCCCGAGGATCTTATTCACTTCGCCAAGTGCAACCCCTTTTAACTTGATTGTCTTTGCAGACTAAAGAAATTATTCAAAGCAACTTTTTGTTTAATTAATTAATAAATACTGGTACAATAAAATTTCCGCTACTTATTCGGGATATTATACCTAATATTTTTATATTGTATTTTCTTTTATTTATTATTGCACTAAAGACTAGAAAATTAATTCGAACTCTAGAGACAAGGAGCTGAACCCAAAGTATATAAAAAGATTCCATTTGTTCCTCTTTTTTTTCTCTCACTCTCTCTCTAAGGACCACGTAGATATTTGGCCGCTCCACCACAGCCTTCTCCACGCCCAGCTTTCAAATGGTTCCTCGATTATACATAGTTTGTATTTATGCTTGTAATCAGTTTCATTGACTTGAGCAGAAATAAAACCTAAGGTCGTCTCTATTTTTGTTTTGAAAACAGATAAAAATTGATTAAATGGTTTCATTAATGCCTGAAAATTGGGGAAATGAGACCACTAAAAGATATTTCTGTAATACCAACTCAATTTACATACAAACTCTCTGATTTAATTTCGAGAGGCTGTATAAGTCTTGCCCTTAAAAACCGCGAAAAAAATGGTGGGGTAGGAGACAACTGTTAAGATCCATAAAAGTACTTCTCAAAAACCAACTCAATTCACAGATAAATTATCAGCCCCCTATCTCAATTAAGAAAAGTTTTAAAGGTGCGAAAATCGTTTAAAAACTAAAAAAAAAAAATATAAATCAAGAAGTTTTGAATAAACTTCACCCCAACTTTTATGATTTACTTTGCTTATAAAGCACCCTTGCATGCTGAACCTCAGCTCATCCGTTGTTTAAAAAATATCAATACAAACTAAAATTTTTATTTTAATTAATGTTTTTAGTTCAGCATTTTTTTATTTTTATAAAAATTATTCTAGTTACTATTTAACTTAGGTCTTAATATAATAACATTATGATGAAATTGTTAGCTCTTTCATCTCGAACGTATTGCAGAAACATCAGCCCATAATAGATGATATAGATACCTTTTTTCCTCCCAGTCTCCAACAAAATGGAAAAGGAACAAGCGGGAAAATGTTGACAGTTTCCTCTTAGGAAAGTATATAGCCGTTTATAGTTACATCGACAAAGACCAATTTAATTGGTTCTCTTAGGCTGATAATCGAACGGGACTTTCTTCCCCATATTAGAACTTAAGTAATTTACTTTAAAAGACGTATTAAGGTTCCAGATGTTAACAATATTCTTTTAATTGTGATATTGCCTGTCTTGGGGGCATTATCAGAATTTGTTATTATGATTGCTATTGCTGGTAAGAGAGTGTTGTGGAATGTATGTTTATTGTAAGTATGTTAATTATAAATGTACAAAAAAAAAAGAAAACCTCTAATCCTTGGTAACTAACAATACAAAAAAAATTGATTATATGGTGTCATGTAAAAGCAGAATAGAATATAGTTTAGTATGGTTGGTTAAATTAAATTTTTACAGTTAATTTCGAATAGGATAATATGTAATACAATTTTTATATTTTCTGATGATTGGTGGGTAGATTAGATTGGTGGGTAGAATAGATTTGTGGGTAGAATAGATTAGTGGGTAGAATTGATTGGTGGGTAGAATAGATTGGTGGGTAGATTATTGAATGTATTTATGAAGCTTATGGTATTGTTCTTTGCTCCCCCTCATCCTGTCCTCTCTTCCTCCGCCAGGGTGGGGTGTAAAATTACTCTTGATGATTTACTTGAAGATATGAAAAAAGTTGTTTTGTTCCGAGCTCAGGTAGTACTCCTACTACTAGTTGAATGCTTTGCCCTTAGAAGGTAGTAACTTGATATCCTCTTGAAGTGCTGATAACCCCGAGACGTCGTTGTATATGAAATAAATTGTTATATTTAAACAAGGATTGTGTCATTGTCACCAAGTTAAAAATATATTTACTTAAATTTGTTATTTGAAGAAATATATTGAGTTCAAAACTTCTTTATTATTGATATTTAAAACCCAAATAATGAGGAATTTAAAAAACACTTCTAAATAATAAATAAATTCCACACTAAAAATCAAAATGAACTAATCTGTTACTGATTAGGATAAAAACTCTTAAATTGAAACATTTAATAATTTTTAGTGGCATCGACACAACCCAAACACATGGAGAAGAACTAACAGCACGCTGTTTGCAGAGACTGGTCAGTCAACCTCTGCACAACAATGAATGCCAGTATGGTTGGCAAGAGACAATGTAGAAGGCCAGAAACCAGATGGAAAGACAGAATATACAAAGATGCTTTCCAGTAGCCAAGATAGGCAGGCGTGGAGAAGGCTGGTTCGGGCGCCTAAAGATCTACAAGGTCTTTAGAGCCAACCGAAAAAAAAAGTTACAGCGACAACATTATGTCAATTATGATCATGAAAATTAAACATCTAAAAACTAATCCAAGCGATTTTACTTTAAATGTATTAGATACATTTGTAATAAAATAAATGTAAGATAAAAATATATGATATTCACACAAAGTACCGTTTTATAATTAGGTAAACTGTTCTTATACAGCGCGGAGGATCAAAAATATTTAGGAACTTATTTGGCCAATTTTAGTTTTCAAGCTCACATAAAATGATTCTTTAATTATAGAAAACACGTAATACCACATTTTATAGTAACGTTTTTAATTCGTTGGTAGTATGAAAGAAAGTTTTAACAAAATCAAAGGTATAGGAGAATGAATCGAGTAGGTAACTATAATTATTCCACACAAACTTAATTCCAGTTTCTGAGTTCAAAACACTACTTCTCTATCCAGTTACTTATCTTAGAGTTGCCTTCACTCCCTACTCAATCCCTTCGAAACTATCTCGGAAGTCCTCGAACAACTAGCAAAGAACAATACGTTTAACCAAGTTTGACATGTCTTAACAAGGCAGTGAGACTATCAACTTGCTAGAAGTTCCTGACAAAATAGTTCATTCAGATAAGAGATTCAATCCTAATTACTCCAGATAAGAGAAAATTAAATAAATAGTAATTTTGAGGTTGAGAGAGAAATGTTGAAATCTAATATTGAAATGAAATATTTTTAAGAATTTTCGAAAATATGTTTTTTCATAAAAACTGCTCATTTTGGTCTCAATGTCTCAAATTTCAGAAAATGTTATCTTTAAAATGTATGGAACGAACGACCTTATTAGAAACCGACGTTTCGCCCTAATTTCCATTGCTTATGTGATCAGGCTATGTAATATGAAGGCTATAAAGATATAAAAATTGTAAGATATGATTGTAAGACTAGTTGAATATACAAACGAAACCGTAAAAAAAAAAAAATAATATATCAAAAAATTGATATAACAAAAAGGGGACAGCGGAGTAAACTAAAAAATATAAAAATAAGTATGAGTAAATTATTAACTAAAAACAAGTACAGTAATGAGAGGTGGAATCGTAAATGTACTACCGAGATAATTAATAGTAAAATAATAATATATAGGAGTAATTAAAAATTTTGTAAAATTAAATGAAACAATGAATGAGGAAGAAAGTGAGGTGTAAGTATAATGCAATAAAAAGCAAGAGTATGGATGAAGGTAGGTAAATGGATAAATAAAGGAATATAAGGAATTATATAAGATAATAAAATATAATCATATAAATATTTTGTGATATTCTCCTTCCCCTTCTTATAATAACAATAATAGTCTTTCTCTTCTTGGCTCTCTATGTTTAAAGTCCATAAATATATTTCGTCAATTTAAAAAAAAAATAAAAATATTTCGGTTAACTAGATTTAACTAGTATTTTCCCGAAATACTCTATTTTTTAAAATAAAAATTTATGAAGTAGATTATGGATTTTAGAAATAGGGAGCTAGGAGAAGAAATAATATTAATCTTTAAATAAATATTTAAATGATATGGTTTGAAACCTTCAAGGGTAGAAAATTATTGGCACAACAGGCGCAATAAGCTGCCCTTGGCCTGCTCAACAGCCGTCAACCATCTCACTCTATCTGCTGTAAAGGTAACTGGGATTCTAAGTTGTCGCAGATCCCGCCTCACAACATCCCTTCATTGGCCCTTCGGCCTACCACGACGCCGTACACCATCCGGGACATCAACGTTCAGTTTATGAGCCACTCCTTCCTCGCTCATCTCCATCTCATGCCCAAGCCACTTAAGCCTCTGTAACCTGATGTACGAGGAGATGCTTCATTCCTTGTAGAGCCCAAACAGCTCACCATTTTACCTTCTTCGCAATTACCATTCTCGCATACGGGCCCTAAGATCCTCAGAATTACCCTTTCAAACCAAAATTGGTCTACAAACATAATAAAACATAAATAATATACACGCTTACCTGTGGCCTAGCCAAGAAGTGAGGGTGAGGGCGGAGAGATTGTGGTGGGAACAGCAACGAGGAGTAGGAGCATTTTAACGGATATTTGTGCGAATCGGGAACAATAATAGTATAAGATAAGAAATAATAAGGTAATATGAAAGTAACAGAAGATATAAATAGCAATATTCCTATATCATATCTTACAATCATTGTATCTTGTTCTCATTTAGAACTGAAAAGCTCTGCCAAGCGAGTTACTAATAAAGCTTTACTTTAAAGTGTTTTTACTATTTTTGTAATTTTCTCGACCACCACCCGGACCAGATCTTCTATGCAATCATCGCATACGGTCAACTAACAATCTTCTAAAAAGAACAACCAGTCAGCCGCTTGGTTTTAGAGTTATTTAGTAACAATTAAAAATTGAGCGAAGATTTCGCTTGATATCCAATGTTTTCAATTTTGTTAATTTTATTAGATCAGACTTTATTTAATTTTTTTTCTCTAAAATTTAACATCTGAAACGTAGCATAAAAAATCGTGTTTACAGCATTACCTTGATCAAGCCGTAATCATTAGTGCTTATGAAGATTTTAGACACCGACTTGATTGACTTCTATTACTTTTGGAATTACAGTTTCAACTATCGAGAGCTATCTATGATAATACTATATATTAACGCCTAATCCTACGAACAAGAAAACAAATGGATGGTAACGACAACCAGTTACCAATCATTATAACAGTGCCAACCTAATAATATAGTATCATAGTACAGCATATAATGTAGAACCTAAAATATAGCAAAATCGAGTCAGAGGAAATTATTTAAAAAAAATATGATGATCTATGAAAATTTTAATTTATAAAACAGAATGTCGGACCGGAAAGAATAATAATTTCTGTAGGATAGCAAAATCGTGGGAGATAATGCGAGGATCACCATCTGCTTAAATTTTAATGTCGCAGTGAATATTCAAGGAATAAAATTTTAATATTCTATGACGGCATCTCGAAAAGAAGGGGGAGTAAAATTCTGAGAAAACAATTCAAGGTGGAAGTTTTTAAAAGAACTAATCGATTAACAATTCGTACCAAGCAATTAAATTTATATTCAAGAGTCCATAAGTTTATTCCGAGAAATATTATTTTCGTTTAATTAATTAAATTATGGAAATGGAAGTCATAAGAGTTTTGATCTCGCAGTGTATTTTTTATTGAAAAATGTGAAAGGATAAGGCGATATATTTTTTTTTATTTACTTACCACTAACTCGAATGATCCAGGTTCGAATCCGGTTGTTGCAGATAATTATTGCACTGTAAACTTGAATAAACCCTGAGGATTCTAGAGACCTCTTGGGGTCCACCCAGCATCATTAAGTTGGCACCCTTAAATGGGGAAAATTTGGCGGTCGAGAGGGGTCATGACCAAATCGCTTCCTTGCACAACCGTTGGTCTAAAAATAGTATTTCATTTGACCCTTCATTGGTCGCAGTTGTTCACATTACCTATTTATTGAAAGCCACTAGTGTATTTTACAAAATAAATTATTAAATTGGATGAACACCGCAGAGAGGAAACCCTTTGATAATTCTCAACATCAGTTAATAGAAGGTTACCAGTTCATCTTCTTCAAATATCATGAAGGATTATCTGTAAAATGGCAGAGTATTTTTATTTTATTTTAGCATCGTTATCAACGGTAATGATTTCTAAAACTTTATTTTGCTTAAGAATGAAATTAAGCGTTGTTTTAGGGAAATTTATTTTTGTTGTAATCAGGTTGATTTTAATATAAAGTCACAAATTTGTACTTTAAAAGTTATGATGTTATAGTGTTCACAGTGAGTGATGCCCGAACAAATTACAGTAGATCCTAAAAATGTTTTTTGTTAAATACATTTTATTTATTATAAAATATACTGTAAAATGAACATAATATACCTCAATCAGCTCTTATATAAAAGTATATTTTACTTAATTTATTATGTTCTGTTCTAGTTTAATATTTAATTCCTACATATGCATTGTATTCATTTTTATTATTCATACACTTTTAGTTCTGTTTATTTATTGTATCTTATATCTTATCTTGATTTTTTAGTTCTCTAATCTTTTAATATTCTTAAACAATTAGTTGCCTTTCTCAAACTTCATGTTTTAATTGCATTTATACTATATTAGTTCTTCGTTTTTTTCTGTTTTCTTATATTTTTTTATTTTATTATACTTTTTTATATTTATTTATCACCCTACCCTGCCTATTAGGCAATACGGGTGTTCTCAGCAGTGGGTACAACTCATTGCTGCAACATACCTTGCTCTTCTACAGAGGCCTTGCAGGTGTAGTTCTTCTTCTCTCCTAAAGAGCTCACAGCTTCCTTCCACCCGTACAACAAGGTCTTGTAGTGCGGGTAGTTTTCTCTCTCCATCAGCTTAGGGAGATCGCTCTCCGTCAAAACATAGAGCTCTGCTTCCCTCATCATCTTGGCTCTCAGTGGACATAAGGGACAATGGTTATGCTATGTGCGGTGAGCTTAGCTCGAGAATCCCCATGCACTGGGAGGAACTGCAAGAGCCAGTAGTCGGTGAGGACTCCATGAACCAACGGTAAGAAAGTAATTCTTTAGGGTAGCCCCTTTTGGACTATCCATCCAACGTCGGTTCCATTCCTGCAAGGTTTCTTTTCGAAGGATCCTCTTCCATCTGTTAGGGTTTTCCCCAATACACGCTTGGAGGTTCTCCGGTAAATCCACCAGACCTTCCCTTTTTACCTTGTGTCGTGCGTGTGGGTGTGTGAGTAGATGGATAGATAGATATAGAATAAAGCTGTGATGAGTTTTTATTATTATTATATAATTTTATATTATAAAAAAATGTAATGTGGTTCATAAGGTGTTTTATTTAAATTTTATGTTTTTTAAGAGAGTCGTTTATAATGTTGAATACGAACTAAATAACTACTGAAATTACTTAATCTAAAATTTCAGCATACTGGACGACATTTTGTTCAAAATCAAATACAATTTATTTTTGTTAAAATTTTATTAAGAAAACTTTTAAGCACCTAAATAACACGAAGTTATGGTTTGGTAAAATCATAAATTATTCGCAATATTTTTTTTTTTTTTATCAGTCTTCTAGTCGACTAAAAACTCATTTTTAGAAAAGGGTCCATGTTTATTAAGCTTTACGTCCACGGTAATTAAGTTTAGGTCTGTTACAGAATAAGTTGTAAAGCATAACTTGATCATGATCGTAAACTTGGCGCTAAAGCCACCTTAAAATTCCCTCACAATCATTTTTGAAAATAAAATTCCTCGAAATTTTCCTAAATACTCCAAGTTCAAAAGATTTCCTAAATTTTTCAGGTTAATTAGACATCGTGTGTGATAATTTTTTCTTTACATTCTAAAATAGATTTTTGATAGACTTATTCCAAATACTTTTCACAATTCACATCTATTTATCCAAGAAGTAATATTATTTTAAACTGAAATTGTTCGTCTTTTACCATTTTGCAATGTACAGGTTTTATATAGTTTTTTTGTTGTTTTTTTGTGCGAATTCACTTAATTTGTCCTTTATAAATACAAAGCTACTTTCTCGATATGAATCCGATAGTTTACGGTTCTTTGCAAACAGAACTAAATAAATTAAAATAATTTTTATTAAATATAATAACGGTCATATTTAAAAATTAGGACAAGAGATGAAGAGGAGCTTTATTTAATTAACTGTCATTAGTTTTAATTAATTGTTCTTGACATTTAATTATAATTCATCGGTATTATAATTGAGGTCAAAGTTCAATGGCTATTTGTGAATCACTAATTTCTGGAGTGACGTATTTTCCTAATGATGTTAAATTTTGAAAGTATATATAAGTTCTATATAGTAAGGAGAGTAATCAAACATAAGAAGAATGAATGAAAGGGATATTTATTTATAAAACAATATCGTGAATGAAAAAAATATAATATAATAAAATATATGTGCAGTAGACAAGTTCAACTATCTTAACTTATTTTTTGGAAATTTTATTTGATTTGATTAAGCCTATGGGCGATCAAACTTTAAATCCCATGTACATGTCAAAGATAACTCTTTGCAATTGAAGATGGTGGCTAGCCAAATGGGTTTAGAAACCTCTAATCTAGGTGACTTTTATTTATTGGGACCGTCATTCCACAAAATGAAAACTTGACCTTCCCACTCTGGTTGGAAAAGGTTGGTTACGATTAGGATAACCCCTCTCTCGTTCTTCATAAATGACTAGGAAAAGGGTAAACAGAATATACCCTCAAAAAAAAAAAAATAAGCTTTTTTGCATTTATGCCTGTAAACAAAAGTAATCAATAATCTTTAGTTTCATTCGGGAGTGAAAAGTTAACAGATATCAGACAACACCAAGTTTTAACATTCATAGACGCCATCTTCACAAGCAACATATCAATTTGTAAAAGAAGATATTGTTACGGTTGTCAAGGTTAAGTAAAATATCTGCGTTGATAAGGAGAATTGTTTTGTTTTTTTGAGAATGTTGCAGTGTGGTGGTGATAGTTTATCAGGCCCTGTGTCTTTATTGTGTGTATCGAAATATAACCATATAACAGATATTATCGGCAATGTTTTGTTTTGCTAAATTATGGTATCTTACTTCAATGGGCGGTCATTAACACTATAAGCGGGGATATATTGCAGTGCGTGGCAGATTTTCATCAGCACGTCCTGGATAAGAGAGTTGTGGCAGGGTTCATCTTCATACTTCTGCGGAAGGTGAGACGGTGGCCGAAAAGGAGATATCGGACAACCTTGTGTACTACCAGGAGTACACCCAAGGACTACGTGGGGTTCGAACTAAACTTAATTTTATCTTTATTTTATGTTCCTCTTTTGTGTAATAGTTTAAATTTAGTTAATAAGGTTTAGCTACAGCATTTAAGTTAAGGTTAAGTCAATTCTGTGTACACATATTCTTTTTATTATTAAACTTTTGTTCATATAGTTCTGCTGTCCTTTCTGATGCATATACACTGCTTTCAACTTATTAATTTACTTATGCCTTTTTTGTTGTTCACTTAATATTATGATAATTCCATAATATCCATAATCCAGGTGATAATCACCCATTGGTTTGCTGTTATCTACATGTAAAGGTATTCGCCAGTGGTCAAAGTTCGATAATTGTTTGTAAGAGGGTATCTTATATTGCGGGTTTATTGGAATCATCGTTTCGGGGTTTTCGTTATTTTAAGGGAAAAAATAACGTGATGCCTAAGGAGCGATTAATTCTTTATTGTTTTTTTACCTCCTTTTGTGATTTTATTTTTTACTTTAACTCACCCCCTTCTCCGTTAAGCGTGGGCAAGAACAAACTATAAATAACTAAAGATAAATCAAAATTTGCGGTTACAATATGCAATTACATTCCGTCCATTAGAAGGCTTAATTTTTGTAATTAAATTATTTGTATTTGTTTATATCTAAAATAACTACAACATAAAAAATGGTCTAAACTTCTAATTCAGTACAAAAGACTGCTCTACATTACTGTAATAAGGCAAATCTGGACATACGGCGTTGAGCTTTGGGGCTCCACTAAACCTTCGAATTCCTCTCGTATCCAAAAAAATTCTCAAAGCTCCTTACTTCGTCGCAAATAAAATTATACATAAAGACTAAATGTTCCATATGTAACTGATCTAGCCCGAACCAGATATCATTCCTCTCATTATAAACTTCCTAACCACCCAAACCACTGATTTCTAACATTGCTTTCTCTTCCATTTCTTACAATTCTCCGAAGCGGCTGAAAAAAAGATGGCCACGATACATGCTAATAAATGTAATACATCATTAGAGTGCTACCAATGGGTAGTTCCTCTACACGCCTGTATCACTCCATTTTCATTTGACATCAAATTTAATTTGTTTCCATGTAAATACAGATGTAAATTGCAATAAATAAATTTTAAAAAACAGTGGCATATAAGTTAGTTGAAAGTTGTATGGGAAGTTTACCGATAGTTATTTAATGTACCTTTCAAGCTAGAAGGCGTTGTAGAAGATGAAGATATCACCTACCTATAAAGTTTCCGGACAAAGTGAGAGGTAATTACCGGCGGAGGAGGTTCATTGCCTTCTTCGGGGCAGTAACTTCACAACTCTCTACGTCCTGATATTGATTGCCTAACTGTGTTTCTCTTACTGGAGAGAAGAACAGAGAAGAAGGGTTGACAAACTATTCCTTTCTAAAAAAAAAAAAAAAATAATTTTGAAGTAATATGAATTACTTTTTTTTTTGTTATTTATTCATTGAAATTCACAACTTTATTAAATAAATATTCAAAGTAGAACTCCAAAAATATTTGAAGAGTAGGCCGTCTTCTTTTCAGATGCTTTGGAAGATTATCAGGTATTCATGAAGAAGCAAGTGGGTTCGGATGTTTAGGAAGTTCATCTTGGAAGGATTGATATCTTCTGGCAAAATCGGCGACTAAGAAATACTTTTGTTTGGTTTTTTATTTATTGCTATTTACAGCTGTACATTATAATACTTTTAGGAAATTTATTCTCAGTTAAAATGGAGTGTTACAGCCGTGTAAAGAAACTATCCATTGGTAGCACTCTAAGGAAATACTTAAAATTAAAAATTATATTCATGAAATTTTTAGAATTTATACTTTAATAGGGAAAACCAACGAAAATATAAATAAGTAAAATGTGATATTAATAAGTAAAAATAAATTAGTGCCCAAAATACCTCGGCTAAACCAATTAAATGTCTCCTTTAAAATATTATTTTTATTTTTTTTATTTTTTTATATTTATTTATTTAATACCAGATCGGTTGGGTAGGCCTTACATGGTTGATATAATCGTTATCACTTTGTTTTTTTTAACAATTGACTATGGGGAAGGGTACAAGGTATAGTCTGGTACAAAAGACACCTCTAACTATATACAGCATTATAATTTTAAAAAAATAAGATAATATAAATAGATAAAAATAATAATTCTTAGTAATAGAGAAAAGTAAAATTAATAAAAAAAATAATGACATTAGTAGACCTAAAAAAACAAACAATCGTCCTTTAATGGGTAAAAAAAATAAATAACAAGTTAATTTGACAAGAGAGAGAAAAAATAAAGTAAAATAGAAGTAATATGAATAAAAGTATTGATAAATATAGAATTTATATCAAAATATCCTGCAGCAGCCTGGGTTTTAGTCTTCGGGATGAGGTTGAGTTTCCCAAGCTGTAGGTCACTGCTCCTTTAACTGTCGGTAACTGGGAGTGGAACTTCATGAACTGTTTCTTAATGTAATCCTCTAATCGACTCCATTTGTAATCCCCGATGCAATTGGCTGTTTCTTACAAACCAAGGAGCATCTACTGCGATTCTTAAGATTTTATTTTAAAACGATTGTAATTTTTTCCTTTTCGTAAAGGATGCCACTCCCCGGACTTCACAGCCGTACGCCAACAGTGGCCTGAGAATTATTTTAAAAATTAAAAAAACTGCTTTTGATTTTAATTTGTATTTTCTATTTAGGATAGGATATAGCATTGCTAACCTTGCGTTGGTTTGGGTTAGTTTGATGTTGATATAGCGATTCCAGGTAAGGCGGCGATCTAGGTGAATTCCCAGGTATCTTACTGTTTCACTGGCAGTAGATCCAATATATTGTTGTTCTTATAAAATATGGTCACGAAGACAAGTACATAATAATAATAGATAATAAGGACACTAAAGAAAAAATATGGTTTAGAGTGTAGTTAGAAATAAAACACACAGTAATATAGTGAAATAGTTACTGTTTCCGATGTTTAAGCCCAATTATTAGGCCTTCCTTAGGGGTAAGAAAACAAACCACTTAATATATAAAATAAAAGTAAAGAAATAAACGAAAATAAATTGAATGTATCTACTTCTCCCTTCTTAAGAAGAACCGTTTTCAAAATTTAGGTGTGCTGAGGAAAATAGGTTTATCCATGCGTAAGCAAGAGTAGTGGGTGGAGTCTATAAGAGGACCAGCTAGACCTGTAGGATTTGAAAATTTCCAAAAATTTGAACGGTTCGATTGATTATTTCCGAACACAAACTTGACTACAGTCAGCACATTTCAAATTTAGACAAAGCATTCCCACAGATTGGGGAGTGATTTCAAACCGACAACACGCCCGTAATTACTTGCTAAGCACTGCCTTGCATAACTAATGGCCCGGCTCAACAATGAATTAATTAACAACTCTCAGTTCCAATTGACAATATTTACTAACTTCGGTATAGTATATCATAACTGGTATATATTATAACCAAAGTGTAATAAATATATTATCACAGTAAAAACCCGCAGAATAGGTCATAAAATGCAACCCCAATCTCTTCTTTTTTTTATTGTTATTTATTTATTACTACCAGATCGGCCTGGTGGGCAGGTAAGAGTACATTATGTAAAATGTAAGAGGTGCATTTTTTTTTTTTAACAATTAATTATGGGGGGTTAAAGACACGCCTAACTATATACAATGTTATAAATAAAACAAAAAATTAAGATAAAATAAATAGATTAAAATAATAATTCTTAATAAAAGATAAAAGTAAAGTTAATAACAAAAATAATAACATTTATGAATTTAACAAAACAAATAATTGACTTCTAAAGGAAAAGAATGAAAGTGAATTTTAAAAAAAAAGAAAAAAAAGCCTGTTGAACAGATTCGATACTTAGGACTCCAACTTGACAAGAGACTTACTTGGAATCCACACACAAGACTGAAACGACAAGAAACTACTCGTAGATTCCGATTGCTACATTTACTTGACAAACACTGTAAACTTCCCATTCACTACAAAAAATTAGTATACACTACGATAATCAGACCAATTTGAACATATGGAATTGAGCACTGGGGCTCCACCAAACCATTAAATTCTTCCCGCATCCAATTGTTACAATCCAAAATCCTACGTAAAATCCTTGATGCTCCTTATTACGTTACAAATAAAAACTCATCCACAAAGACCTTAACATCCCATTCGTTGCAGATTTGGCCCAAAACAGATATGCGTCTTTTCATTCCAAACTCCTTACCCATCCTAACTCATTAAGTCTTAATCTTTCATCCTTAACAATCCCTGATAACCCTCCAAGGGGTCTGAAAAGAAGATGGCCACGGGACCTTCTAATTTAAATTAATGCTTGAAGTACCACTAATGGGTAGTTCCTTCCCAAGATTTTCAAGTATATATGAAACATACAACATATTTACTTGTTGTATTTATTATTTGTACAGTTGTAAATCATATTAAATAAATAAATAAAAAAAAAAAAAAGATGAAGAGAATTAAATTTTATCTTTAACAAGCTAAATTAATAATGGAACGGTAAAATGAGTCTGGATGCTTTAATGAAATCATGAACATCCGAATAATACGATTCTTTCACTCAAAACTATTATTCTGTGGAATAGTAAATGTACCTGCTGGGACCAAAATATTTTTTAATAATTAATTAAGTACATTCAATGCATGCACTCTGTTATTATTTATGCTGTAGAGGTATAAATAATACCTTAGGTTCACAGTCATTTTGTATATACGCACAGTCTGGCCAACTTTGTTGTTATACTCATCTCGTTACAGTTGGCGGACGGACTTTTTTCAATCTTCCTCCAAGATCACATCAGTAGTAAAACTTTTTCCCCGGCTGGGGGCCCTCTATCGCAGTCACCCATGATGATATAAAGACATTTTTTTATTTCATGTTAATAATGAATTGATGAATTGACTATGAACTCAGTTCACTCATTTTTTTTTTATTTTAAGAAGAATTTTAGTTTGATTTAAATCAGGTTTAATTAATTTTTCTTTGCTTTTGTTTAACCTAATAATTAAGTTTGTAAAAGCTATAACTTTCAATAAGTTCTTTTTTTTAAGGTTTACATTTTAAATTATACAACATAAGTTTTTAAAAAAATTCAACAGAATCTCTTGTTTGTTTTTATCACCCTTTTCTGTTTGGGATTGCAAAGGTTCCTTTTGAACCCTTACCGGTCGTGACAGGTCCAATATACGTGAAATCACAAATGGCAAATTAATTATAAATTTTTTTTATCGCTATAAATCATAATAGAAAGATTCATTAGATCAAAAGATTTGGTCAATATTGAAAACCATAGAATAATTAAATCTGAAATACACATTTTTTTTAAATCCTGTCCCACAGTATCCTTCAATAATACCCCACTTATTTCAGTCGAACAGATCCGTCACTTAGGACTACATCTGGACAAACGACTGACATGGAATCCTCATAAAAGACTGAAAAGACAGGAAACTGCTCGTCGATTCCGGCTATTACAAAATTCATTAGACAAACGGTCCAAACTTCCAATCCATTACAAAAGACTGATCTACAAGACTATTGTAAGACCTATCTGGAAATACGGATTAGAGCTTTGGAGCTCCACTAAACCATCGAATTCCTTCCAAATCCCGTCCTTACAGTCCAAAATCCTTAATTCTCCTTACTTTATCACAAATCAAGTTATTTTTAAGGACCTCAATGTTCCGTATGTTGCCGCTTTTGGCCAGAATCAGACACCAATCCTTCCATGATAAACTTCCCAACCACCCAAACCCACTTGTTTCTACCCTGGCTTCTCCTTTATTTCCTAATAATCCTCGTAGATGTCTGAAAAGAAGCCTCGAGATCTTCTCCTCTAGAAATGTTATTGGAGTTCAATCAATGGATAGATTCTCCACATGTTTGTATCACGTCATTATATCACCTACAGCAATTTTTTAATTGTTTTATATATTTATATACAGTTGTAAATAACAATAAATAAATTATAAAAATAAAAAATAGAATAAAACATTTTTTAAAAACATTAAAATTTATTGATTATAATCAAATTTGATTTAAATCTCATTTCTTTAGATAGTATATTACATTAGCAAATATGACGAAATATTATAAAAGTTGAAAAACCCTGATTCCATTAAAGGTGAAAGCTATATAACAGCGCCCGACCGTGTCTGCAGCCCGCAAAGCATTAAGGAAAAACTGGTTGTATTGTTCAAAACATATATCGATTAATTCAGTCAAGTCCATTCAACTAGAAAACAAAAAGGGTCCTTGAATAAAGATTTGAAAATTAGCTTAAACATTTTTTTGGTGGCTGATTACGAGATTTAACTCTGTGATCTCCTAGGTTTTCCCAGGAAATATAAAAAAATATTTTTTCTCCAATAATATGATAGCCTTTTATTTTGTTTGAAAATGTCACAGGCTGCTAAAAACATATTCATGAAATGGGATTTGAATTATTAACTTTCAATAAATTGCCCCTTACTTGTTTAATAGAATTATATTTCCCAAAGTATACAGGCTTTTGATCGAGTCTCGCACCCGAGACAGCTTCACAAAATCCGTAAATTCCTACCTCCTACATACTTTCTCATCATCCGTTCCTTTCTCACTGATAGATTATTCCAAGTAAATCACAATGGTTACTATTCATACCTCTATTCTCACTCAACTGGTGTTCCTCAACGTAGTATCCTCGGCACCATCCACTACACCGTCTATGCAGCTGACACTATCCCCACCATATATGCCAATGACACATGTGTGCTCGTAGTTAATAATAACCCTTTAATTGCATCCCGAACTCTCCAACCCTATATCACAGCCCTCAAAGAATGGTGTGGTAATTAAAAAAATGGTGGAGGATTAAATAAATCCCAACAAATCCCATTAAATCAGTTTTACCCTTCGTTTTGAATCTACCGACTGCCCTACAGTATCCTATAACTATTTTGCTTTTACTTCTGTCGAACAGATCCGCTACATTGGACATCTGGATAAACTACTAATCTGGAATCTTCACACAAGACTGAAAACATAGGAAACTGAACGTGGATTTCGACTATTACAGCACTTACTAGACAAATGGTCTAAACTTCAAATACATAACAAAAATGAACATGACTGTAAAAACGCCATTCTGGACACATGGAGTTGAGCTAGGTATATTATTTAATCATTTCTGGATACAAGTTTGATAATAATATATATGAGATAATAATGAATCACTAATAAAAAGTACATTCTACTTTTAAGTTTAGTTTTCTAATCTACACAGTTTTTGTCAAGTTTTTTTTATTTTATTAATATCTATCTATTAATAAAATAAAAAAAAAACTTGACAAAAACTGTGTAGATTAGAAAACTAAACTTAAAAGTAGAATGTACTTTTTATTAGTGATATGAGCTATTTAAAAATTCAGTATCGACCAACATATTACATTCCAATTGGCTTGATTTTATAACCCTGAACCTATTTTATAAAATATAAAAAAATTATATACCTTATAAATAAACTTTTTTTTTTCTTTACCACTATCAGACTGTGTATTATTATTATTTATTTATTTATCACCCTACCCAGCCTATTAGACAATACGGGTGTTCGCAGCAATGGGTACAACTCATTGCTGCATATGACAAACATTTCAAAGCTTGCTCTTGCTACAAAATAAATCTTGCTCTTCTACTGAGGCCTTGCTGGTGTAGCTTATTCTCTCCTACCCAGGGAGAAGTGAGTAGAGCCCACAGCCTCCTTCCACCCATACACGAAGGTCTTGTAGTGCGGGTAGTTATCTTTCTTCATCAGACTGTGTATTGTACCGCAGTTTTGAAATCATTCATATAAATAACAAGATATAAAACTCCATCTTTATTTCGAGGATCATCTCCTCAGTTCATAGCCTCATCTGTCTCAACGATCAACAGTAGTGATCCAATCTGTCTTTTCAGTTTGGATCGATGTGAACTCTTTCAAAAAGCTGATTGGAAGATTTCCATCATCCTCTACCAATTTTCAGAAGCATCAACTTAAATTGAACAAGAGTTTTAAAATCCTTGCAATTTTTCTCAATACTTTTTTTTTATCCGGTGATTTTGGAGCAACCTCTTTTATTTAAGTGTGGATCAGTTACATGATTAACAGGAATAAATTTCGGCGCAAAGTTATGAATTTCTTTTTAGTGTACTAATCACGAATTTCAACTTTGTGACATCTAAACGTTTCTCTGAGGATAAATTTGTTCCTAATGTTTTTTTTTTTAACTACAAAAATGAAAAAAGTCACGCTGCAATAAATTGTAATATTCATTTCATAAGAATTAAAAAAGAGTAAATCACATACCATTTTGATTCCAATCATATTTTTGGTTAGTCGTTTTAAATTGTCGTTTCGTTGTAGATTGAGCGCGAGTCGAAATTACGGAATGTGGTCCAGTCAAATTGGGATCAAAAAGATGTCTTGAAAGAATCTTCTAAAGATTTTCTCACATAATTATTTATGAGGTTTGAGATTCTGATTACAATTATCAACTTTGTGGCCTCAATTTGGCTCGATCTCATAATTTTACCCGCTCTCAATTCAAAATTAAGAAGCTGTACAAAAAAAAATCATTAGAATAAAAATTGTAAGCTATTGCTTTAACTGTGTATAAAATGATACATAAAACAACAATACAAGTGTTTAGAAAAAAAAAAAATAGAAGAGTTATTTATTAAGGTAAGTATATATTTTTTAAAGTATCAGAAAACATATGAATGAGGTCACAAAATTGAAATTCGTAATCAAGACCTGAAAATATAAATCATCAAATTTTCTGGACTTGTTAAAAATTTTTCACCTAATTTCCTTTTGGTTTCTCATTTGACTGGACTCAATAAAATTACGAACAGTTGCTCCTGACCGATGCCCTGAACAAAAAATGTAGGGGATTTACTCTTATTTAATTTTGTATAAATTTAAGTTGTTAAAATAATGTATGATTTTAATACTATGGGGAAAAATATATCGCTTTATAAATATTACCGGGGAAATATGTTGGTATTCAATAGAAATTCTAAACTATTAAAGGAGCAAATTTTCAGTAGCCCTCCAAAACGTACACATGAATGATACATTTACATGGAAATGCAATTATATTTGCGTTTAAAATTTATTTTTTTTATTTGAATAACAATGTTAATATGTTTTTTATTTGAATACAATGTTAGTTAATATATTTTTTATTTGAATAACAATGTAAATATATTTTTTATTTGAATAACAATGTTAATATGTTTTTCCTTGAAGGTGAATAATTCCCCTTTAGGGTCCAAAGAACCGAAATTCTGGAATCTTGTCACTTGTTGAATAGACCCCATTTCAACGACGCTCGCCTCTCCTACACTTTTTATTTAGTTTTACGATTCTCTTTATTCAAGTTTTATGCGATAAAAGGATATGATAGTATAATAAAATTTTATTGCAATTTTATAGCTGAAATAGTCCCACCAGTTATTATCTGTCATATTTATGATAAAAAGGAAATCGATGACTTTCAGTTTAGTTCTTATACTATGAGTACGAGGTACTACCCAAAAAAATAAATTTAACAATATTTTATGAATACATTATTACACTTCTTGGTAGTTATTTATATCCATGTTATTTTCTTAAGTATAATAAAATAAATAATACTACTTATACTCTAATATATTCCTTTAATAATTGTTATGTACTGTAAATATATGTTATATTACTCTTAAAAAATACTTATCTTGTTTGCTTAAATTTCAAAATTTTCATAAAACTTTCTATTTTCTGTTCGATGGCATTTCTACTTAAAAAGCTTTTAAAAGTCTGAAAATTCATTCCCTTGTGTTTTTTGGAGTTCTAATTACGAATTTAGACTTTATGAACATGAAAATATCAGTAATTTAATTAAAATTTATAATTAAATTTTTTAATTTATAGATTTATAATGTGTATGTGTATTTATAGATTTATAATTAAATACACATCGATATATTGTATTTATGTATTTAACTGATTAGCCCTCTAGTGCAAATTTGTAGTAGTTGTAATTTTTAATTTTGAAATATAAATAAATTGACAATTTTCAACTATTTAAACAAGTTCATGAATCGAATAGGTGAATTTAATACTAAGCGTGAAACCTGAACCAAGTAATATGTTGCATCATATTGCATTATGAATTCTCGTACGTTTGTATTTACATTATTGATTACATTAATTATTAAATCTTTTCCTTGCGTGGGCATGCTTTCATATATTATCCATGTCTTTCAACAGCCAACTTCTTGAAGGACAAAAGGATTTCTAATAGTTTTAAATATCAAGCATATAATTTTTATCATTATTACCAGCTAATAATTAAATGCTGCTCAAAAATAAAATACAATAAAAGGAAAAACAGAATTAGGTATATAATATAAAGCCAAGAAGATCTCAGAGGTCTCTGAGGCAAAGTCAATATTTTTAATAAATTTAAGTAGATCGGTCTTAACCAAATTTTGTTCCGTCTCAGGCTATCTTTAATTTTTTAATATCGCACTTTTTATTAAATAAAGTTATTATCTATTAATTAATTTACAGTCATGAGATATATAGATTCAAAATTTTAAATATGTCCGTCTATATCGCATAAGTGGGTTTGTATTATATTGAGCCGTTTTAGATACTGCTTTGATTTACTTTTCTGTGTGTAGTAGTGGTAATTTGTGATCATGACTGTGTATATCTCTGTAATTGTTTTTATAATGTGTGAAATCAATGTTTAATGACGGATACTTTGATGGAGGTGACCAATGTTTGGTCTCCTCATTAGAGGAAATCAAACATCAGATCCCTACTTACATAAGTTAATTAACAGCTGTTTAAACATGAAAATCCATATATTAAATAATTTTTTACATATTACTAGTAAACGTATATTATGTAAATATAACAAAATAAAAAATATAATTTTTTCATATATACGCGCGTATACATATGTATATATATTCTAAAGGATTATCCGTATAATGTGTATTCATCATTGTTCCATAATCCAATAAACCCAAAGTTATTCAATAATATTAGCAATTTTTTAATTATGAGTAATTATAAAATTTAATTATTGAATGCTTGTACAAGAAAAAATATACACATTAAAAACGGCTGGATAATGTTTATGGAACATGGTTTTTCTCATTTTTAATGAAAAGCAACAATTATCCTCTAAATTGTAGTTATGTTAAAATTCAAAAATTAAAACAATTACTTTGAATTATTTTAGAAATAAAAAAAAAAATAATAAATAATAAAAAGTGTGAGACACAATTTTCGATTGAAAATCTATAGTTACAATCATAAAATTTGGCAAGAAAAATTGCTTATTACAAAATAAACATTGTTTTCAATATATTCATGATAATATAATACTCTATTCTTTTTTTAATAAAATAAATAAATTAAAGACTACTTTATTAGGGGGTATTTTTAAAATGTATATGCATATGTTTATAATAAAATATTTTTGACAATGAATATTTAATTTTGATATTTTTTCCTTAATTTACTGTTAAATTATTCAATTAATTCATTGCAATTTTGAGAATATGTTTAATACTTATAATGTCAGAGGTAATAAAATTTAATCATAACATTAACGATTTTGGAATATGTTTTACCATTGTTTAGCAACTATAAAAAAAATGCATGAAATGGAATTTTTAATTAAAAATTAATAATTGCAATCAAATCATACAATTTTAGTTGGAAAATTCTTTATATCAAAAATTACTTTCAAGTCAATGTTTTAACAATAATATTTTTATAATTTATAAAAATTAACCTTCTTTGATACAATAAATAATTAAAAACTATTTAATTATCATCAAAATATATAAATTAAATAATTATTTTACTGAATTTTTATTTTTGTTATTTATTTATTGCATACAGTTGTGAAGTTAAAAATATTGCAATGTTCTGAATATTAACCTTTCAGTAATATGCTTCAACGTATTTTAACAACTTTAAAAAAGTGTGAGAAGCAGTTTCTAATTAAAAATCAATAATCACAAACTTAAATTCTAGATGAAAGATTATTTATTTTCAACTATAATCACTTTTGTCATTTAATTACTATAAAATCACTAAAATAATATAATATTCCATCCTATAATTAAAAAATATATATATTACCTATTTCATTTTAGCAGGATTAAAATGTCCATTAAAGCGTTTTTGATAAATATTTCTTTGATATTGTTGTTTTGCAAAAGTTGTATTATTCTTTTAACTGTTAGATTTCCCGTATTAAAATGTTGAGAATACGTCTCATGCTCAGAATGCCTTCGGTAATTAAATCGAATCAGAGCGATTAACGATACAGGAATATTTTGAACATAGTTCAGCATCTTTATAAACGTTGAATTACCGTTTCTGTTTAACAATCAATAATTAAAATTAAATTACAGTTAAAAATTGCATTAATGTTTTTACAATAATATTATTATAATTTATAAAAATTATCCTTCTTTAATACGATAAATAAAAACTATTTAATTTCATTAATATTAAAATATATAACATATAACCAGTTTTTGGTAATATATATCATTTTAAGGTCGTAATTTTATTTTATTTTTATTATTTTTTCATATCATATAGTTGTGAAGTTAATAGCATTGCAATGTTTAGAATACATCTTAATCTCACTATGCCATAATGAAATGAATTCAGAATATTAACCTTTCAGGAATATGCTTCAACGTATTTTATCCACTTTAGGAAAATGTGAGAAGCTTATTATTAAAAATTGTTTTTATCGAAAATAATATTCCTATCATTTCTTCAACAATGATAATTTAATAATACCTACTTTATCAACTATTTAATTTTATGATTAAAATACGCATTCATAAGTTTTTCTCTCTATTAAATAGTTTGAAGTGATCACCGTGTAATATTTTACTTTACATATGAGGTAGAATAATAAAAATGGGTCGTAAAAATTTTTGTTTTCATTTGATTGAGTTGCTTCATTTCATTGCGCTATAATTTGTAATATGGGGAGTTGGTGGGCCGCCAAGCGGACAAGGGATAACCCTAGCGAAATATATTTTTTAATCATTTTGATTAAATAGTTATGAATTTAATAACATTGCCATTTTTGGGACACGTTTGATCCTCACAATGCCTGTAGCAATAAAATTGAATTAGAAAATTAATCTTTCAGGACTATGTTTCAACAGACTTTAAATGAATGGATAATTTGGAAGGAATATGAAATTTTATATTATAGATTATTTTTACAGAAAATAATAAATTATCCTCTAAATTCCGGTTATAAAAAATATGAAAAATTAAAGCAATAACCTTTCAGGAATACTTTTGAGCGATTTAACCGCTTCAAAAAATAAAATTATGACAAGTTTTTAATTAAAAATCAATAATTAAAACCATAAAAAATATGCACACAAAATTTTTAGATATATATTATTTTAAGATAGTTGCTTTACCTAATTCTTATTTTAAATGGCTGAATAATGTATAAAAAATATGAATTTTTAGAGCTTTTATTTTTAATGGAAAGAAACAATAATCCACTAAATTCTAGTTAAAACGAAACCGAAAAATTAAAACGATAACCATTTAGGAATATTTTGAGCAATTTCAGTTAATTTCAATTACAAAAAAAAAGTTTGAGAAGCACTTTTAAATAAAAAATCAATAATTAAAACCATAAAATTTTAGCTAGAAATTATTTATTTATTTTCAATGTTTTCGTAATATTATCTTCTATGATTCTATGATTTAAAAAAAATAAACAATACCAACTATTTTATTTTAGCAGTATTAAAATGCCCATTTAGGCGTTTTTGATAATTCTCTTTATTTATATATAATGTCGTTTCACCAAAATATTATTTTCATCACCTACCGTTATATACCAATTTGATATAGTATAATGTTGAGAATATGTCTTCATCATATTGCTGGAAAAATCATATTTGTACAATATTACTACAAGGTAAGGTGAAAGAAGAGAGATACTGATATCTATCTATACCTTACCTAAACATGAATGGTTGCTACAAATCATGCATTGCGGTCGACTTAGAGCACGTGGTTTAGCAATATCTTTGCAACTTACGCTATATTAATTATATAAATTTACATATTACAAGAAATAACAATATAATATTACATATTTGTTATATAATCTAAAGATAGACTCACCGGCCTGAGGGTCCTACGACAGGCTGCCTGCCAGGCAGACGAACACAACCCCTATTTGACCTCGCTGGGGATGAAGAGTTGGGACGACTGGAGGCGGTTCGAGACCGGGGGCCTCGGGGTGGGGGCGGCGCGCACGCGCAACCGCAAAAAGCGCGCTTGAGGATCGATCATAATGACGCTTTAATTTTGTAGTAAGCGCTCTTTTCTAAGCTCCAAACTTTAATATTTTATTGTAAAATATTATATAACATTTAAATTTGAAAACTGGAATAACTATTTTAAATAAGGCTGGTTCAATATTCAAAATCTCGGACTAGATTGATTAGCGGTCGTGCGAACATGGCGCCGTACCTTGGAAATCCGATTCATTGATTGGAATAGATTTTTTTATTCACGAGGTTATATGGCGATCAATTAAACGCATATTTTCAAAACCAATAATTATGATGTTTAATTATTATTAATTAATATTTAATTAAGTATAGATAAAATTCAATTATATAAAATCAATAGAAGTGAATACTAATTTTATAAAATAAAATCAAAACAAATCTATATCACTCTATTATATTAAAACGTTATTAGTGAATACGTAACGTGTAATATATTTTATTACATATAAGGTAGAATTTGATTTCAACGTGACGGCCCCTCGAAATGAAAAAGTTCACCTCCCCAGGCTGGATTCGAACCGGCGCCGCATGTAGTTCTCATATTGCTAAAACCTGCGTCTCAACCACCTGAGCCACAGATGGCCGAAAATTGAATTGAAACGAGCAGCACAATTAAATGAACAATTGTGTAATTTGTAAAATGGGGGTTGGTCCGCCATCAAGCATGCAGAGGGTACTTCCCCCCCCCCTAGTTAATATAAATTTTATTATGATAACTAAAATTTATATTATTCGATTCATTTCTTATGTCATAATAATTTTCTGCTCATGATAAATGATATACTACTTAACTATAAAATGCAAATAAATACTTATGATCCAAATTCAGGAAATTATCTTATCTTATAAAGTAAAAATCATAAATAGCATATCTTTTGTTCCTAAAAAAATATATATGGCCCAATACAAACAACAATTGCATTATCTCTTTCTTAGAAATTTACACATTTAATTTGATCATACTATCCAATTTAATATAACAAGATCTTATATTCTCAATATCATATATTTACCAATTTCTATACTCTGTAAATGACAACTGCAAATAATACAGAAATTAATATTTTCTAAATATCTAGATGTAAATTATCTTGAGAATATACACCCTTTGTTTGTAAATAGGTCATAAAAAAAAATTAAGCTGAAGGATAATGGTTCTGTTTTCATTGGAACATCAGAAAATTCAACAATCAATATTAAATTGTCATAATTCTTCACTAATTGAATAGATACTAGTAAAAAATATATTCTTTTGGAGAACATAAAATGATCTACAGCTCAAATCACATAAATCTCACAATATTTTTTGATAAGAAAGTGATAATAGTGTTGAGTTAATCTGTAATTAAAAATTTTAAAAACTAATGAAATAGTGACAAAATAGAGTGATTAGAGTGAAATCAATGACATGGGCAGAATAGCCTGGAAATTTTTTTTAATAATTGGATATAAGGTATAAATTTATATTTAAGATTGCCCTTGAGGATAGCCGAGTTGGCCGAAACGTTGGGCTTTTAAAAACATAATGAAGAGTGTTTGCAGGCTTAAATTGGATACTAATTAATTTATTTTAAAAATAAAAACCAGTCTCAAGAAAGTGAAAAGATTATATTTAAGATTGTTGGTAATTTCATGTATGGATCTAGATAATGATTTGAAAATGGACAGGAGACCGAAACATCATCATACTGATTAATTGATGGTTGAAGTTTTAAGGGTGATTTATTTTCCAAGAAATTGTTATACATAGAAATATAACAACCTAAGCAAAGATACGTATTTTATTTTCATTGGAAACTTTTCACATCAGATTAAAATGACCATCGAGATCAAACTAATATAAATTACTTAAAACTTCACTTCTGGAAACAAGTTTGTACATACATATTTTAAAACTATGGTTTGTTAATGAGGAGTGGAAATTACTGATGGGGAATAAAATTGTTGTCCCCGCTCAGAGTGCAAGGGTTCTGTAATAGAGGCGTTTAAATATATTAAATTTGTACCTCGTTGGTAGATCTTAATAAAAATTACCGTTAATAAGAGTTTCCGCTTGAAGGGGTGTTAATTATTAATTAATTAATTAATATACCTATACTATACTATATATAATATACTTAATTATCAATTAAGGGGAACTTCTGGGTATACTATTTTTAAGCTTTTTTCATTAGTATGAAGGTGGGAAAAAAATAAGAACAACATATTTCTACTCTTCTGTTGCTATAAAAATTCACTTTTTATTTTCTCAAGGTAGGAATAACAAATATAAATTTTGTTCCTAGTAAGATTAGAACAGTTTAACAAGAATAATGAAGCTGTGATGCAATTGGTAAAAATCGGGCGGCCTCGGCTTTTCCCCCTCCAATCGGATGTTTCTATTTTTCCTTTTTTCTCCTTTAGTTATTCATAAAATTCTTTAAGGTTTTTTACTTATTCACTGTTTATTATTACTAATAATGAGAACCATTTATTTTTTTCAAATAAACAAAATTAGAAGTACTTGGGAGGAAAATAATTCAAAAAAATTTGTCAGCTAAGCCCTCTCAGGAAATTTAGCATGATTATCAAGTTTAAGCAGTTTATATGGCACTCTCCAAATAAATTTAGAAATACTAAAAAAATTCTGCATCGGATATCCCATCAATTTTTAAGTACATTTTTTAGGAATAAAAATGCCATGGGGAAAAAGAGAATTAAATGACATAATTCAAACATTAAACATGGAATGGCCTGTGGGTCTATCTTTAATGAAATGAAAAAGATGATCTAATCCTCTCACATTATTAATGGACGCCACATCCAACATTATAATTATACAATGTGACACCCCCAAGGTAATCAATGCCTCAATACCCTACGATCCTGTCCTGTCACCATCATGTCTGAGAATACTACAGATTGACATTTTACAATAATAATTCCTTAGATAACACCAATATTAAATTAGAATGATTTATTTTTATCTGTCATATTTTCTTAAAAAATAATAGAATTGGCACTGTATCGAACGTCATGAGAGGATGATCTGATGATGGGGTTATGTTTTATGCCCACTCATAACGTTTTAATTATTTTTTTGAACAAATGGATACAACTACCGAGTGGTGCCATATGAATTTCATCAGGATCTGACAAAAGCTTTTGGAGATGAAAATAAAAATAACTTTACCACTCGTAATACACTACTCATCCAAGTTTTGGGGCAGGCTGAAAAATGTGGCCCTTCTTTTATTCTTAGAGCCTCCTCAACAAGAGGATAGCACCCAACCTATAGTTCACTTGCTCTTGTTTGCCCCATTTCTCTTAGCTTGTGGAGCTGATTATAGTTATTTAATTATTTACTTTAGTAAGATTTTTTTAATGGTTCATGTAATGCTAAGTCCTCCAATAATATCATTTAACACTTAGGAGTTATTAACAGAACACCAGCTGTTATCTGTTCACTAGGAAATTTTCCAATGCAATATAATTAAAATGTATTTGCTCCTATATAATGGATACACCAAAACCGGAAACGTACTAAATTTCAAACTTTATTCTTTTTAAGCTAATGGGATATTTGAGACAAAGTCGACATGACAGCAAATTTTAAAGAATGTATGCATAATTCCATACCTCATTACCAGATGAAAGTATGTCCAAATATTACAATTTTAACGTCGGCATAAAATAAATAAATATGGTTTTGTTTATTTATGTTGTTCTTTGCTGACCGCATCCCCCGACAAATTCTCCAATCAATTAATAATTCTTACAATTTTAACATTATTACATCATTCTCCTCCCAAATTCCTATGCCTTTTCTTTCCTCCCATGACCTCATCAAAATTTCCTACAATGTTCCTACTCCCTTGCTTATATCAAAGAAAATTAGTTGCGATTCTTTAACCATAAAAAACATTGGTCCCTACCTTAATGAACTTTCCCTCTCCTTAGAACCTATCTATTCAGGATATGATCGAATGCCTATCCTCGAATCTCCTTAAATACCTAAACCAACAAGCCCCTCTTAAAAACCCGTACCTTCAAATGTTCTCCAGCTCCCTGGATCAACTCAGAAATAAGAGATTTAATGAGAAGCGGCCAGAAGATGCTTCAGACGCAACAGAATTTCAGAGCACTATTCCAACTGTAAGTCCCTCTGAAACTTGACCCAAATATCCTTACACTGCGCCAAGGAGCAGTACTTTCACAACATCCTATCCCAAGCACCTTATCCTAAATCTAAATGGAAAATCCGTAAGAACCACTTCATTATAAATTCTAAATCCTGTCCATATTACCCAGTTGATCCCGACGAGGTTAATGCTTTCTTTGCTGCTCATCCTCCTTCAACAACCTTATGCGAATTTCCATCTTTTCACATCTCTGAAATCCATTTGATCCCAATAACTTTTATTTCTTAAATGTTTCCTCAGATGACTCAATTTCAGCAGCCCTCAAGTCTTGAACTAACGATTACAGCCCAAACAATATTCCTGTAAAGATCATCAAACTTTGTCTCCCCACCATTCTACCTGCCTTTCTGCATATTTAAAATTTCTCCCTTCAAAATTCCATTTTTCCCAAAGCCCGGAAGAAAGTCCTGGTCCGACCATTGTACAAAGCACCTTCTCCTTCTTTAGTTTCCGACTTTCGGCCAAAATTCATTTTATCCAATTTGGCCAAGCCACTAGAAAGATTAGTTCACTCCCAACTTAATAATACTGTCAAGCAAAAAAAGCTCCCCTTAATCCTTTCCAATCCGATTTTCGCTCTCAACATTTCACAAATTCCACTTTAACGAAAATATCCAAAGACCTTCAATCCATCTATAGACAATCATCATATATCAATTTGAGTTCTTTTTTTGATTTTTCGAAAGCATTTGACACAGTTAAACCATAAGATCCTCTTCAATAAACTTCAAAACCTTTTCATGTCAAATAGTGTCCTAAAGTGGTTCCTCTCCTTCCTGTCCCATTGTTCCCAAATTGTCATCATTCCAAATAAACCTCTTTCCTCTCCCCTTCTTCTGGCACGAGGTGTTCCTTAGTGGTCCTCACTTTCACCAACCCTTTTTTCCATTTATATTACCGATCTTCGTGATTCCATTCACCACACACAATGCCACCTATATGCAGACAATCGCCAACTCTATCTAACCTTCTATCCCTCCGAGATCCTTGAGGCCATCCTAAAGATACAAGAAGATAATGATAGCATTGACGCATGGGCATTAACAATGATTTGAACCTGAATGCTGAAAAACCAAGGCCATTCTTATTGGTTCCAAGCACCTCCTTCATTCCTTCCCTTACTGTCCTCTACTCTTCCCTAACAACCAACCGATTTGCTTCTATCCTACATTAAAAAGCCTTGAAGTAACCTTCAAGTAACACCTCTCCTGGAATAATCACATTTCCCAACCAAATCACATGCAAAACCATAACTGTACTCAAACAATGTCTCCCCCCGCTGGTATACTTTGTTGAAGTGGCTCTATCCAACCTCCTTGGTGTATTTTCTATTCCAAGTTCTTAAAATAAAAAACCTACCTATATACTTGATCTCATTTTTCATTCATCCATTCACTCATTAAACACCAGATCCCAACCAATTAATATATCCCCTCCTATAGAATCGCCTTCTTTAACAAATCCTTCATCATACATGCAACCTCCTTCTGGAATTCTCTTCCCATCTCTATTCGACAGTCCTCATCCATTCTTTCCTTTAAACAACACCTATTCCTTCACTATTCTGCATCATTGCAATCAAATAAATATGCATACATTGATTAACAGTATAAACAATAGTTAAGCCCCCATAATATCCCAATATGATTTCATTTAACTTACTGGGAACTTGTTAATCCTTGCAAGACAAAAATCTTAATGAATGAACCATGTATTTATTTATTCATAGGGGACATATGTCCCAGAATAAAATTATTTTTTCATTTCATTCTATATAGAATTCAATTCTGCATTAAGCCTATCAACTTAAGACTGTTGAAAATGTTTTCAATGTATGTGTGATTGTAAGTTATTATATTATTTATTGTATATAGCCCTAAATATATAAGTAGAGCTATAAACATTATTTATTTTCTAAAAAGAAAAACAAATGACACCTATATTCATTTTAGTATATAATGCGATATGTTACGAGGTTTGGAATTTAAAAATTTAACTGATCAATACTTCAACACCATACATAATTTGATTTATGTAAGACTTGAGAATTTTCATGAGCCTATTTTTAATTTTCTCCACAACTAAAGAGCTTCCTAGAAAAATCTTTAAGATTTCTTCAAGCTTTCCGGAAATAAGAAAAAAAAGTCATAACTTTGCCCAAATTAATATATTTTTACTAGTGGAACATAAGAGCATTCATTAAGGATTAAGCACCAATATCATTGTTTTGTTTTTTATGTTGAAACTGAATTTTTGTAGTCATAACTTTTCATAAGCGAACCCTCCAATTAAATATCCTTAAAAAAAAAACTAAAACCTATACTATAAAATCACAAATTAATATTTATACTAAAACTCAAAACTCATTACATTACTCTGATAACAAATAATTAATAAATTAAATTAAGAGTAGTAAATGAATACAATCTATCAGTGAATCTTTATTTAACTGATCAAATATTTTCTCAATTTAAAATTTTCTGAAGAATGTCTGAAATTACTATTTTGAATTCAGATGAGTATAAATACTAACCCATCCGCAGGAATACTACTTTACTACATCTTTTATAGCATGATAATTTCATCTGATAGCCGGATAATGAGTTTCCTATTACTTTAAAGCCTCTACAATTGCCATAATTAATGTTCTTGTATTTTTTATAATGCAATGAGGGGAGGAAGAGAGAAAAAATTGTCTTATTCTGACATCACATCTCACCTCTTTCCCTCCTTCCCCCTATCAATAGAGACATATAAAACACAAGTAAAAAGGGGGTAATTCATTTCATCCCCCCAAACATATACCTTGTTTGCTTTAATAGTGGATCATCAGACGTATTCCAAAGATAGTATCGCTGGCAGGGGTTACTTTCTAAACTACAATCGTCCTACTGACCTACAAGCTAGCAGTGTTAACCCAAAGTGAATACATCAAATATAAAACCAAATTTTACAACACAACCATCAGAAATCAATTGATGCAAAAGCAGCTGAATAACCTCATTCAAAGTGTGCAATACAAAAATATTATATTCATATTCATCTCAGCAGTATTCCCAGCATTGGGTAATTAGTTTTTATCAGTTATATACCACTTCATCATTTTTACCTCTAACCTTACGATATAATACTAATACCTTCACTAGCGACTACGAGATAACTTATAGTTAGCCTTCTTCCCTAAGGGTTACCTTAAAGTTAGCTGATAAATTTAACAATATATATGATTTCCATTATACCTGTACTAATATGGCCATTAAAGACCTACAAGATAACTTGTATTTGGTTTCCTAGGTAAAAATGCAAACAAGTTATCTCAACATGAATAAAGGAATGTTAAATGTTACTAAATAAATATAACACATAGATATAACGAAATGAAAAATTTATTTCGCATTTTTTATATTTTTTATAAAATCTAAAAGAAAAACCCTAATATTTTGCCTCCCAGATGTTTCCGCCTAGCCTCTTCGTGGTCCATAATACCACCACTTGTTGTTAATACAACATACCTAGAAAAAAGAAAAAAAAAATCAAATTAGCATAATACCTGACTGACAAGTTCATGAGAGAGATTTTCAGATCTTATTTTTAAGGCAGGTGGCCTAAAACTCAAACATCTATCTATATGAACATTCTAAAATATAATAATTTAAAATAAGGATCATTTTATATCAAAACCAACCAACAAGAAACATTCTATCTCAGATTTTCTTTAAACGTAGTATATACTCCTATTTAATGTTCTGAACTCAGTATTTTTTTTTTTTTTTTTAATGCGTGCTCAGATGGGGATATATTAAAGCACCTTTTCCTCTTTAAAATTTGCAATTCTTCAGCTCTATAGAACTTATAGAACAGGGATAACGACGTTTTTAGTATTGAGCAGGAATGAAGAAGTACAAATCTTAATAATTTTCAAAAATTTATAAGGTCTGATAGAACTTTAACAAAATTATACTTGAATTTCCTGAATTCCTGAATCCACATGATCAATAGACCAGTTTCAAAAAAAAAAAATCTAAAATTTTTATATAATATTTAATGTATTTAAAATTCCAGAATACTATAGGTAAGCATGTTAGAATTTTGGTGTTAGACAAACAAATACAATAAATAGCTTAATAGAAAAACAAAATGAGCATTTTGAACATTTTGGCTTGTCACACTCTGGCTCCAGGCCATTTAACTCTTATTATAATCGTTTGCTTAAAAACTCACATAGTAAACAAAACCTTATTAGATGTTAAAACAGTTAAAACATAAATATGAAAATTTTGTTAAAAATAAAAGTTATATGTAGTAAGCTATATACACCACATGGCAACTGTAAAACAGTAAGTTATATACACCACATGGCAACTGTAAAACAGTAAGTTATATACACCACATGGAAAACTAATGCTACACTAAAAATTGAGTACCTCTTCTAGATGATAAATAAAAAAAATTACAAAAAGGTCAAAGTGATTTTTCTTTATATAAAATTAGCAGCACAACTATATTCTAAGATCAACATGAAATAAGCAGATATGTTAAAGGTCTGCATTATTTGTCTCCAGAATATACTGTAAACAACCTTAAGTTATAATATTGAACAAAATGTAAAATGAAGCTTTAATTAGACTGTTTCCAATTTTATTTCTTTATTTAGATCACTCCTATTGACTTTGTCACCTACTAAAAACAAAACCTATCAACAGGACCAGGATTTAAGGCTAAAACAATCTTTGACTAAAGAGATTGTCAATAAATTTAACAAAATTAACATAAACCTCAAGACATAGGCTTTGAATTACAACGATAATGTATTAAATTGGAAAAAATTTGTTGCTTATACATACAATATACACCACCTATATTTACTAGAGTTTAATTAAGTTAACATAAAACTCGTACAATAACAACTCCGGAAATATTAACAGATTGGTTTAAGAGGCAAGGTTGAAATTACTGACAAATCATTCTAATAATTATCGAATAATTTCAAAAAGGATCGTAAAAACCTGCCTCATGTAATTCTGAACATTGAAATTTTGCAGTTGTGTAACAAAATATGACACATTTATACAAAAGTCTCTTAAACTTGAGAATCATATGATTTATAAGATTACAAATAATAACTAACTTAATAGGCAAACTAAACCTAACACCCCAAGACAACGATCCTAAAATTCCAACACAATCATTATAGAAAAACTAGCAAAGCATGTGGAATGATAGAATTAGTGACCTATACATTTATGTAAAGTAAAAGGGAATAAAATTTGTAACAATGTTTACAAAACACAGAATAAATAACAACACAACCATACACCATAAATCACACTACATGGCACTTAACAAGTAATATTATAATATAAATCCTGACAAGGAAGAAAAAATCATTTATAGCACTAACACCACTAAACAATGGCAAAGAAGAAAGCAGTTGGTTAAAGAGTTGAGAATGAATTTATCTATTAAGAGAAAAGAACACCATAATAAAAGGGAAAACAGCATAATACAAATTAATATATTAATAAATAATACAATCTTACAGATCTAACCAAAAGAGTAAAACCAGTTTTCCTGAAAATGGAAGATGGCCAAGAAACCAAGTCAGTGTCAAAAACCACCCACATAATTCCCTCCAAGATTAAACATGGATCCAACAAGGTATATAAGACACCATAAAGAAAAGTTTACTGTTTTCCAAAAATTAAAGATAACTTACCCAAACTGTCTTGAAGGCAGAAGGTTGTTCGTCCATTTTTCAATCTGTCCAATGGGAACATCAAACCTAGGGGATATTACTCCACATTTGTTTAATCTTCCATTGAGATTTACAACTACTTTTCCTGCTCTATGGTCATCGACGATTTCAAATTCGCCAATATAACCTGAAAGTAAATAAAGCCATGTAAACAATGTTATAAGACAATTTTCAATGAACTTGTAACACATGGGAAATTAAATTAATTAAAAATATGAATCTGTATGTACCTTTCTTCATCATTACAGTAAGAAACTTGATTATAACTTTGGAACAAGGCCTGATGAGGACTTGCCTTTTGCCTCGTTTCTCAGCATTATTAATAGATTTCAAAGCATCACTCAAAACGTTCATACGCACCATCCTAAAAAAACAATACAATAAGCTAAATTAATAAAGGTATTAAAAGTATGTAACCCCCTTAATGAGAAAAATTAATAACAGAAAATTAGACCAGTAACATAAAATGTTGATAAAATCACAAATATAAGAAAATGAAAAAAAGGCCTCCCATGAATGTAAAAACATTAAAGAAAGCAAGGGATATGTGTAAATAAATAGTCAAGAGTACAGACAGGTTAGGTTCACCTCTATCCACATGTTACTGGTTACCAAAATTAACAAAACTCTTTAAGTCGACATGAACTGTACTTAATTATTCACCACACTTATTCACTACAAGATATAAACAATTTATAAAATAGTAATACTAAATAGATTACCTTGGATATTAGTTTCAGCAAGCGCGGTGGTTAAACACGGCTGTAGAAGGGTCAAAGAAAGGAAATCTCACTAACTGCTCCTACCACGGCCTATACAATACTGATGGGGTGACGTGAGCCTTTGTATACTTCTTAATAGAACAAAAACAAATAAAATCCAAGACTTTTTTTGATAGAAAAACCTTCTGTTAATGCAACTCTTCTGTTGATAAAGAACCGATATATCAAACTTGAATCGTTTTTTCTTAAAAAAAAAAAAATATATATATATTTTCGAAACTGTCACAAGTTGGAGGTTCCGATTACTGTTACAACCTATCACCCTCTGTTTGCTGATATTCATTTACAAATGTGTGTTGGATTAATTTTTAAATGGTTTGACCTCAGCAAACAATGATCTCATTAGATAAAATACCTGATGCTTTGGGTCATCTGATACTGGCCGAAGACGGTGTGATATTGTCAGTAAGTGTTAACATAAATATGAAAAATTAGTTTTATATTAATAACAGACATTTCTATCTATCATTATTTAAAATTAATAACATTCTTGATTCATCAATTGTGGCTATTAATAATGTTTCTATGATGGTCATAACTTAGTGCAATGTCTTTACAGTCTGGAGGAGAACTTGAAAACAGTGAAGATGTAGCAAATGTAGTGTACAATCTGCTTTCTATAACAGATAAATTGGGATCAGATGATGGAGTTTTTAAAAAGATATCAGGTAATTCAAAATCTATTGATATAGATACTATTAATAGACCCTTGTAATGTATGCTACCTTCAAACTCTGTTTTCCTTTGTTCTAGTTGTCTTTAAGGAGTCGAGCTATGTAATATGTTTGTCTAATAAGAAAATATATATTTTAAAGAAAAAGTTCTTGTGTCCTGCTCTCGAAAATGAAGAAGAAAATTCTGTATCTATTAAAAATTCAGTTAATACTTGAATAACGACTGAATAACTATATTTATGTAATTACTATTATGTATATAAGCAATATTAATTTTTTTATGTATACAGTTTAAATTTTCTCATTTATTTATTCCTTGAAAAGTATGTTATCTTAGTTTTATATTTTATTACAAGATTGCTCTTTATAAAAATATCAATAGTTTACTGTCTGTATGAAACAAACATTGACAAAGTAAATACAGTACCCATCGTCTGTCCGTAAAAATTAACTGAAATAATATTTGGCCTGTAATAATTTTTTTTTTCCACAGTAATAACTGCTGGATCTAACAGCAAAACTCAGTTTCCACACATCAGCAAATTTTATAATTTATGTGAATAACACATAATTTCTGTAAAACAAAATTTTTGAACATGCATTTGTTTTTAATGTGATGTTTTGTGAATACATTACATTTTTAGGAGGGGGGGGGGGAGAAATATGCTTTTAAAACCTAATTTTATTGAAATTAGGGTTTTTCATGTATACTTTGAATTCTTTTGAAGTGGAGGATGTGAGTTTTGCAATACTCTTAAATTAAATTTCTTCTGTTCCATAATTAAAAAAATAATTTAGACGTTAGCAAGTATTATTTTTGCTAGATGTTATACAGTAATAAACAATATACTCGCAAAATAGTATCTTTTCAAAGAAGATTCAGGTTGCATAGAGGTCTGAGACATACATGTAATCAGTGTTTTTTAAAATGAGCAATACAATAACTAGGGTATTTTTTTATAGGAATAATCATTGATACTATTATTCTGATAAAACATTCTGTGGAGCACAATCAGGAATGTATCAGATTCTCCAGGCTATAAGCAAATTTGTTGGTTTTTCATCCAAAAACAATTTTCCAGATTGTGCAAAGTGCAAAATATGCTCTTATGAAAATTTTAGAATTCTCTGTGCCTAATATTGATGATTATCTAACTAGTATATTTTTGGTAGCATTAATTGTTTTTAATTAATTTAATTCATAATGTTGGCCTGTTACTGTTACGTAATACTGTACGTAAATTAGCACAGCTCAATTCCCTCATCTTAAACTTAAATTTAAAACAGCAGCCAAATTTGGTACTGTAATGAATTTTTATCCCAGTGAGTACTATAGTGTAGTGACATGGCAAATCATATTTCCTTTTACAAAGCTAAAAATAAAATCTTTGACATTGTTATTTTTTAATGTTTCCAATTTGATAAAATTGATTATAATCAGTTAATGGAATAATTTGAATTCATTTTTTAAAGATTAGAAAATATGTAGTACATATAAATACAGATTTAAATTAGTTGATTTTTCTTTATTTGCGGTGTTAGTTCTGTAAGGACAAATTCATTGGCTCCATTATCCAATTTATATTTATCAAAATAAATTATTTTTAATGTGAGAGATTAAAAATACTAAGCATTGACTTTTAAGAATATCTAATATTAAATTATAATTTGAATAATTAGTAAAGGTAAACATTTAGATAAAGATTATTTAACCAAATGTTTTCAAAAATAGAAATATTTTATCAAGTTCTTTAACTACAGATTTTGAAAGAAAACAGTTAAAGATTAAAGTTTCAGAGGGCTAATATTTACTAGTTTATCATAAGGTTTCTTCTCATACTAAATTTGGTACTTTTATCTGTCATGATAGTTGTTTCATTAGGCCACTAAACTACAGGCCTTTCAGGATTTGGTCTCCCTACAACTAATCAAAATCAGAGAACCATTTTCACGAATTGAATTTTGTACTCTTTATGGTAAGGAAAGTCGTATGAGTGGACACATGAGATATTTTAATTTTTTTAGAATAGAAATATTCATAAAAGCTTAAAAAGGTTGTTATGCATTTAGGAATAATAGACAAAAATAAAACCAAATGTTTTTTTTTCTATTAACCTGATCAAAGTTTTGAAAATAATTGGGAATATCATAGAGCAGCCTGATTTACAGGAAATGCTGTTTTCTTTCTTTTAAGAAACCTGTTGTGGGTGAGGAATTGTTCTTCTGGGAACCTTGTTCTGTGATTGATTCATCTTTTAATTATACCAACCTAAGAAATTAAAAAAGGTAGTATACTATTCCAATTATAAGTTATAATAAAAATATCAGACACCAGTATGATTGCATTTACAAAAAAAATCAAGATATTCTAGAAACATCTATTTAATTTTTTTTAATGATCTCGAGAATTCTTTCCAGATATCTTGAGAATGTTTTACTTTTTTTTTAATAGTAAGATTTTATTGGATAGATGGTTTTGAAAAAAAAAATGTCTATTACAGTAATACTGAAATATTCTTAGTCTCATCAACAATTTTTTATTTTTATCTCACCAGTTTATAATATTCATTAAAAAAATTTAATTTCCTTCAAATTTCTTATTTTTGATCTTAAAATCCTCAATTATCACCCTTCCTCTCCCTGTAACTAATCAGTAACAGGTCAAAACTTCTCCTCTGTTGATTTGGAATATGTTCTTTGTATGGGAAAACCATGTAAAAATAAAAGATCATAGTGTGCTGCTAATAGAAATCAATGAATCATTAAAAAGTTTGTTAATAGGAAATTTCCCATTAACAAACGTTTATTGAATCTTTTAATTTAAGAATCCCGAAAAGGGAATTTCATCTAAGTGATAACTGTTTAGGAGAAACATTGTCTAAGCTTAGCAAAACCATGTTTGGCAACCTACTTAGCTATCATTGTACAGGCAGAAATTATTCTCTGGAAATTTATTTTTGTAATCTCATGGTTTTTCTTCCTATGACTCCATTTGAAGCCTATTATTGTTTCGAAATATCCACTTGACCAACTAGGGTAAGCAAGCTCTTAAGCTGATATGTATAATAGCCAACCAATAATCTATAATCCAATATTTATTTTATTTTGAGCTGACAAGAATAAGTCTTGAACAGCTAAGAGTAACCTATCTTTCATGGATGAAAATAATGAGATAAAAAAATTAAGCAGACCATCTTGAGCCAGCTTATCTCGCCTAGGCTACCACTATTTTTTTTTACATCTCCAAGCTTTCATGAGGAATTTCTGTTTGTTTCTTATCAAAGTTTTATACCAAAACTAACATTACTTGCAACAAAAAAAATACAACACATACATACTGAAAACAGGAAAATAATGCAAAATCTTGTCACTTCTGATCGGAAAATATTTATTTGCCACTAGACAGGAAAAGTAAGGAAAACATTTAAATAACAGACTAATGTATATAAAAATGTCTCCACGGACCTTTAATATCTGATTTGTATTTACATGGAGGAATATAATATAAATAAGCAAGGCAGTCCAGAAATAACTTCAGTTCTTAGACATTACAGTTAACCATGTACAGTTAAATAATTTAGTACATTTCTTTTTAATTATTTAGTTTTATGTAGTAACTAGAGCTTGATAAATATTACTAAGTTATAATCCAAGCATAACATTAATGAAAAAAGGCACTACATTGTATTCCATTAAACTATATTCGTGTAATTCCCCTAAATAAAAAAGTTACATAACATTTTACTAACAAGTAATATGCTTTCAAATATTATATAAATCATGATTTAAACAAACAAAAAACGAGATTGGGTTTGTAAACAATTACAAAATCTTAATAATTAAAATAACAAAACAATTATAACTTGTTTATTTACATGCAAATCAATAACTGTAATCACTGAATATACTTCTTACAGGAAAAGTATATTATAATTTAAAACATCCAATGTTTTGTGATTGATAAAATTTAAAAATTATTAGTTTTACTTCATGTACAAAAATATGTTATCTAAACTTCAGTATCTCTTAAAGTATACAATTTATATATACTCATATATTCTTCTAAAATACAAGTTATTCAACAGGAAACATAAATTACACGTAAAGCAAATGGTCATAAAATAATCTTAAAAATCACAGAAAGTAAACGATAATTTCCGGAACAGTACATTTGATGTTTTCATTTATTGCTACTAAGTAAGTCATGTAATGCAACTTGCTGTTCTGACGATAGTTGATTTACGCATAACTGAAACATCTCTCCACTTCCCTGTTAACAAAAAACAAAAAAGATTTACATACATATCTTCAATGATAATGGCTACAAAATATTAACACTTCATAAAGTTGGAAACTTTTTAATCACTTAAAAATGTATATTTATATAAAGTAGTGCACGCTTTAATAATAAAAATTATAAAATTAGTCCTGTAAGGACTCAAGTCAGGCTAAGGGTGTCTAAATAAAATTATTTTGTTCTGTGAAACGATTTTATACGTTGTTGTAAATTAAAACAGGTCCAAATGACATTAAAAGAACAATATAAATCTAAACATAAAAAAAATATTTGGATATAGATTTAGGAATTCCTGCAGAATTGAAATCTAGAATTCAAATTTAAATCTGTTACATTAGAATAGTGTTTAAGGAGTTATTTAAAAATATTATATTAATATCAAAATTAACATTTCTAGGCTTTCAATCAGAAAATGTTTACAGTTCTCGGCAACTTGACTCATGCAAGATAAGACTAAGTGGGAATCAAATAATTCTTATATAAAAATAAAAAAAAGCTAGCAATTTAGATTTTCCAAAACTATAAAAGATTGGCTTGTATTACACCTGTAAAAAAATTGACTGTACAAGCCAAACAGTATTTTTTTTTTTATATCAAAGAATTCTACTAAACAAGTTTAAATATTCAAAGTTTTTTTTTAATATATAAGATGGTCAGGGTTGCGGTCAAAAAAGAACCAATAGTTCTTAACATTTGATGCCCGATGTTTCACTTTGCAGGGCTTTATCAGGACTATTTTTTTTTTTAATTATTCAACATTCCTGTTGATTGCGCTTACTTAAAAAAATAACAAATTAACTTTATAAAATTCATAATAAAAATAATATCCCAATTAGATGGGCTGAAATTCTTCCAAAATATTTATTAAGTATAATAATCACTGACTTACCTGAATTTGTCTTACAATATTGGCCAACCTCTGGGAGACAGGATGTTCATAAGGTAAGGCATCCCTATTGAAAGCTTCCGCAATTATTGCTATTAGCCTGGGAATGTTGGAACTATTTGGACCTATAACTATTGAATTATTTGTTTCTATAAGTTGGCACAGGTAACCGTATATGTGCGGGGCTTCATCAGGATCCTCCCATACAGGAAGCCATGATAACCTACAATAATAACAGTTGTTAACATTCCTGGTTCATTCAATTTTATTAATAATAAAAACAAAAAAAGCAAACCAACCAATGGGGTAAGATTTCGTTAACATTCACATTACTATTGTTGTGCTGAAGTATTTTTGTCACAGCTGAGATCGCGTTTTCTGTTGAACCTATGTTTTCTTCTGCTCTTGATTGTGGATCATTTATCATATCAGCCAAACGAGGGAGTGCCTCTGCACAAGTAGCTAAAAAAATTGACATTGACAAATTAAAATACTTAAACCAACATATATTAAACGTTACAGCAATGAAACTATTTTTAGATTAAAAATCATAACAGTAAACCATGTGAAAAAATTAGGTTAACAGCTAAATATAAAAGTTAAAAACTAAATTCTTATTTTCACAGTAACTAAAATTAAATTTTCAAAACATAAATAAGAATATTTGCAAACTAATATTTATCTTGCAGGCTGTGGGGACACTAACTCAGCATTCGCCAGATTCCTTGTTCGGAATGCTATGAGTTTGGTTTCGACTTGATACAGTTAAAGAATTTTCTTTTTAATTCTCTTAAATAAGCCATTGCATTCAATCGAAAATACACCTCCCTCTAAGTAACGAATATAACATATAAACAAAATTAAAATTTTCCTAGAAAATAATAATTTACCTTGGTGCCACAAATGTTTAAGATTTCCACATCTACATAAAGAAAAGGACTTCTATAATGCCTTGCATATTTATCCACTTAGTATAATGGTTGAACATGTCGCAACTCAAATTTTTGCGAACCTTTCAGAAATCCTTATCTTCCTTCTCCATGTTAGGTAAAATTTGTTTATTTTGTAATTTAATGTAAAAAGTTTGGTTTATAATTGAAGAACATGTTTTATCTAGCAGGGATGGACAAGCAAACAGAAATGGAGCACTTATAACATTGCAATGTCGAAAAATATTACTGAAATTTATATAAATATTTAAATAGGTACAGTATAAAATAATCATCACTAATTTTCTATTTTTGGTTAGTTAAATTATGTTTTAATTTTCTAATTATGATGAGTAAATTTTTCATACAACACTTATTAATCGTTTTAGAGAGGTTAAATTCTTTAATTTATCATATAGACGTCGATAAAAAGTGTGTGAGCCATAATATAATATTTGAAAATACTTAGGATTTCTTTGTTCTGTGATTCCACTTTATAAATTTCTTGGTAGTCCCGAGAAATCTTGAAGGGAATGTGAGAGTGAGAGTACTTTGATTAATACAATATGGGACCCAAGTAGCCATAGTAGGTTGATGAAAAGGACTACTAGTACCAGTAACACTTATCTTCCTAATTCTATAAATAAAATATTTAATGGTCTCATAAAAAAATACCGTAAGACCAAAAAATGCACAATAATTATCTTTACAGGAGGTTCAAATGAAGTTAAGTCAGAAGCTAAGAGATACCTCATGGAAAGCAACATTGAACTTAATTAAGCTAAAAACTTTGACTTTACCTGCAAAAGCGGGGCCACCATTCATAGCCAACGTTCCACAACCATATGCTGCTGCTTGCCTTACAGCTGGATTTTTATCCCTAACCCCTTCAAGAATTGGGGAAAGGAAGTACTGTTGATATTTAATACATGCTGGTCCTCCGAATTCTATTACATCATCAAACACACATAGGCTCCATTGTCTATCTGACCAGGGTTGATCGGCTCCCTGAAAAATTATTTTAAGTTAAATCTATGACACGAAGTATTATGTTTCAATATTCATTCTTAACAAATATTAAATATAGATAAGCAGAATTAATAACAATTAAAGTAATATGTTTACAATGATTCAATTAAAAACCTGTAACAGAAATAATCTAAAGATAATATATATCCTAAATTATGATCTCTATAAATAAATAAGAAGTTTAAATTATTCAACAGAGGTTATTTATACACAGGGAAAAATAGGTTAGCTTTGTTATTTAGCATAGGTAGTACCTGTGTAAATATGTCATTCAAACATCGAATGATTTACAATTTTAGAAAATAAAGGTCTAAAAGGGTGTGGATATAAGTTGAATGAATGAACTAACTGGTTAGGATATTTCTGTAAGTAGTAATTATTTTAAATGGAGAGGATGGTCAGGGGGAGGGGTGCAGTCTGCTAATAAACAAAAAATTATATTTATTTTGACCTAGTTTAGTCAGTATTATAGTAATATCAGTAGAGACTACAGTTTAGCCAGAATCTCTGTAATAATTTTAGTTCAATACACCAAATCAAAGTGATATATTTGCTTGAATAAGATGATGCCATCAATAGAGAAGATCCATAAAGATATTGAGGTTGTATAACAGGATCGACCGTATACCTAAGATTGAAGATATTTCTAAATAAGATATTTTTAAAATTTGTAGATATTTTAGTTCAATACGCCGTATTTGCTCAAATAAGATGATGCTAACAACAGAGATGATAGTCAAAGAGGTTGCAATAAATAATAGGATCAACCGCATTCTTGAGATTGAAGACACTGCGATATGTCAAATGGAAGGTATACAACCCTGGGTAGACAGGGAACACGGGGAGTTTACCATCTCACAGAGTTGCTTATATTATTCTCTATTCCATAAGAAGGAAGTATGGAACATGTAATTTTTCCATTCTTCACTTTCAAAAAGATAGGGAAAAGTTCTATCAGGACTGCGGATCAACATCTTCAATCTGTTGTTACCTTACCAGGAGTGTTATTGGCAGTCGAATACCTGGCAACACAGGGTATCAAGCAACTGAGGAAGGTGGAGAAGGAAAGGTTGCCTAGCATAATGAGAGAGCACAGGGTATCAAGCAACT